>NW_017307957.1:238490-250319 GCF_000935625.1 Nanorana parkeri | reverse complement strand
GATTTTATGTGGCTTTTGGTCAATTACATTTTTTTTTTTTACTTTTATGTTCATTTGTTATATAATTTATATTTTTACAGCTATATAAAAATTATTATTTTATAAATAGCATTCAGCTGCTTTCACACTTCAGTATCTGCAGCGCCTGCTGGACTGTTTAAAAGGAAAGCCCAGCACTAACTTTGCACTTGTTGTTCCTGCAGACTGCAGATCCAGGTGACACAGGCACTACTAGGAGAGAACAAGGTGGGGGGGTCCATCCTCTCATGCAGCTGTGTGTGTAAGGCTTTCGTGCGACCGTACAGCAGCAGAGGTCGCACGGCTTCCACACACCTTATAATCGTACGATCGCGGGATTTCCCGCCATTATCGTACGATAATCGCAAGGTGTGTGGGGACCTTAATCTGTGATTCTGCTATTCAGGTCTATATATATATATGGGTGGGAGGCAGAAACATCCACCACTGTAGCCGTGTCACTGCATGAATCCCCAGCCAGACACTGGTAGAGAAAAGTGTTAATGGGAATGTATCTGCCAAGGCCAAATGAACTTCTCTGTTCCTCATACCCCAGCCCCCCTCCCCCACTAGCTACTACTGGCAAATCCTGACATGTATTTTGACTTGGTTGCTATCAAAGGAGTGGCTGCAGTTGCTGCTGTGTGCAATAAGGCTCCAGCCAGAACAGTGTTCAGGAGTAAAGGTGGCCATACACTGTACCGACCTCAGTCTTGCGATCATCGCAAGCCACGCCACCTGAGGGGCGGGCTTGCGATGACTGTAATGAGGGGCGGGCTTACGCTGACTGCAAACGGGCAGTGTGCGCGTGCGCACACCGGCCCGTTCGGCAGTTGTCGAACCAGCAGGCCACCAACTCGCCGATATTCGTACGATTCCCCGGCGGGTTTTCAAACATGCTGGTTCGATGGAAGACGTGCGACCGTACAGTAGACACGGTCGCATGCCTTCCATACACTGCACGATTCTCGTACGATCGCGGGATTTCCCGCGATTCTCGTACGAGAATCGTGCAGTGTATGGGCACCTTAAGGATGGGCTCGGGCGTGTTCGTAGCTCCACGTGCCGAGCCCGCCAGGAAGCTGACAGCGCCAATCCCAGGTACTGAGACATGTTCCCGGTCCGCACAGATCGGGAAAGGTCTCAGTGCCTGTGATTGGCGCTGTCAGCTTCCTGGCGGGCTCGCCACGTGGAGCTGCGAACACGCCCCGAGCCCATCCTTATTCATGTGCTTCATTGAGAAATACAATGTAACAACTTCATTGTTGCCTGTTATGTACACTAATATAATGTAACATCTTTATTGTTGCATTGTGTTTACACTATTTCATTCATGTGCAAATCAAAGGGGTGACCTTTAGTCAGTTAAAGCGACTATACAAAAAAATTAATAATGCTTGTTTCACCCCTTATTTACACTAATTTAACTCTTATCAGCCCTAATTAACTCCACCCTTCCCCTCTTAGCTATTATTGTACTGCTGATTTTGTTTTAGGCTATATATTAAACATATAAAAATTGAGAGAGGGGAAAGGGTTCACTTTGACATTTTTGCATTGGGTGTTAAAATACCTTGTCCGAGTACATGTGGATAAAATAATACGGCAGTGGTATCTGCCACAAGCAGTGGTATCAGCTGAGAGTATTGAACCATTCAAAAAGCATTTAGATACCTTCCTCAGGGACAGTAACATACAGGGGGACAGGTACTCTTAAAAAATCAAGGTCACACAGGGACTCGAGTACACACATGCACAATGACACACAGACTAAGGTTGAACTTGATGGACATGTGTCTTTATTCAACCTCAAATACTATGTAACTATGTAATTATATTATGTTTCCTGTATCACTAGAACAACTGCTTTTGAGAGAGATAATAGAGACACTGGGGCCCTTTATTTTTTTCCTATGGGGCCACTAATATGGGCCAGCATCTTTGCTAATCTTCTAATCTGCAGGTTCAATTCTCAGACGCATAGTCCCACTGGGTCACTTTTGTTTCACATAAATGAACCGGCGGCACGCACGGAATTCAGGGAGATTGAACTTTGCTTGAGGTGAACGGCCAGCCGTGAAATAATTTGCCTCTGAAGTGGTGATTTGCTTTGCCGGCAAACCTGGTTTACTCTGAGATCTGGTAGTGTGGTTCTTGGGAAGCCCGTGCTTCAAGGATGCCTCCTGGGTGACATCACTGCCCTGCTAGGCAAGTATCTAAAAAAGAAAATGACTTCCTTATAGGCTGCTGACTTTACAGGGGGCGCAGATTGTCCTCTAGAGGGCCCATTCACACCATCTCCAGATTACCTCCAGACCAGACAAGACTGTTTCCAAACCCAAAATGCATCCCAATGTATCCCTATGCTATTTCTGTCCTCTGTTCACACCAGCGCAGTCTGTTCCATACCAGACCAGAAAATACTGCTTGTCCTATTTTGTCTGGTCTGGAATGCACTGTAACGCATCCAAAACGTATGGAACGCACCCGTAAGACCATTTTAAGCTAAAAAATAACAAAAAATTCCAAACGCAATGCACTATGTTCCAGATCTGGTCCAGATGTGGTCTGGAAAATGGTGTGAACCTGCCCGCAGTTCCAGTGCATTCCAGATCAGACAAAGAGAGACATGCAGTATTTTTCTGGTCTGGTCTGGAACGGACTGCGCTGGTGTGAACAGAGGCCAGAAATAGCATAGGGATACATTAGGATGGATTTTGGGTCCGGAAACAATCTGGCCTGGAGATGATCTGGATGTGGTGTGAATGGGAAGACCGAGATCCCAGTTGGGTCCTGCCAGTTGACGGGTTGCCGGTTAGGCGAGCGCAGCGCGAGCTCTTTTTTTGGTGGCGCAGTGTACGCCCGGCTTATTTGGATTCCTTTGAAATGTGTTTCACCACTTTTCTGGTTCCACCAGAAGAATCAAATTTTGTTCAACGGAAACAATAGTAAAGTCTTCTCCACCGAATCACCACTCAAGGAGATTCACCGTTATTCACTCATCTGTACTTCCTATCTGTGAAGGTGCCCGTACACGTTACAACCCTCGCAAGACTTCTGTCTTGCGATGGTTGTAAGCTAATTAAAAGCTCGTACGATCTGCCCATCTTGGACAGGCATATCGAACTTGCGATCATCGAAAGCCCGCCCCGCTGAGGGGCGGGCTTCCGATGACTGCAATGCTGAACGGGCACACACCGGCCCGTTCCGCAGTTGTCGAACGAGCAGGCTAGAAACCCGCCGACAATCGTACGATTCCCGGAGGGTTTTCTAGCATGCTGGTTCGACAAAAGACGTGCGACCGTACAGTAGAAACGTTCGCACGCCTTCCATACACCTTGCGAATTATCGTACGATCGCGAAAATCGCAAGGTGTATGGGCACCTTCAGGCTAGGTTCACACCTATTGCGCAAAACAGAGATTTGCATTCAAGTCTATAGAAGCTATTCACACCTTTTGCGATTTGCCACGCGGTAGAAATCGCCTATCACACATAAAGGTGCAGGAGCAATCTTCAGGCGGTTGTCGCGCGGTTTGGGTTCCATAGACATCTCTATGCAGCGGCAACCGCAGCAGTTTTCAAAGCAAAATCGTGCGAACGGAAACGCGCGACGAGCACACGAAAACAGTTTACCAGCTCAGTCACTTAGGTGTGAATCTAGCCTGTGATACATCGCTATCCCTTTGACAATGAGCCTTTGTGCGTCCTTCAGACAATCTCGCTCACAGTTCTGAGTTGAAGCCTCACCTTCCTTGTCTTCCTCCTCTTCCTCGTCCATCATCCATTGTGTTTCGCAATCTCAACGTAGCAATCTTAAAGGCCTGACTTCCATTCCGTTGGGTGATCAGGTCTCATTATGGAGAGTGGGATGAGGTTTAATACTTATAATAAAAGCGCCGTCTCTATACTCCGGGACAATTGTTTTCTTTTTTGTATTGTGTGTGCGTTGAATTTGCTGCATCGAATTCCGGCCCGTTTGGTTGCATTCTTCTCGGAGAACAAGGGAGATGAATCCGGAAAAAAAAAAAAAGGCTCCTCATGCTTATCAAAAGCCGGGCGCACCTGCTCCGAAAAGACTTCATTACGCCGAGAGTCAGAAACAATTCAATGGCTGACCTACATTAAAGTTTTCCCCTGCAACTTTTCTCTGTCATTAGCGGCCGGCGTGATTGCGCACCTGCCAGGGCCGGCGTAGACCGGATTAAGGCGGCTTGGAGGGTATTGTGCCGTTTCTCGGGGTATAATTGGTATCTTTTTCATACGATAAATCTTCCGGGTGGATATGGGGATTGAATCTTTGAATATAGATGTAAAACTAAGGATGACTTTATAACAAGCTTGCACGCGCTCACGTCTGTCCCGCGATTCCAGACACAGTCATTGGATTTTTTTTTTAGGGCTGTGGAAATAAAAGATTAATTTCTTGATTAATTGTTAAACTTTTTGATCAATTAAAATTATTTTGATCGCTAATGTGATCCGGTGACTTCACGGACATCGACGTCACTGGACTCCTCCCCCCCTTCCCCAAGTGGCTCAGTCGGCTTACAAAGGGAAGGGGGGAGGAGTCTGCCTGGCTCCCGGTATCTCTGTGTGGGTTGCCTGGCTCCCGGTATCTCTGTGTGGGTTGCCTGGCTCCCGGTATCTCTGTGTGGGTTGCCTGGCTCCCGGTATCTGTGTGTGTTTCCTGGCTCCCGGTATCTGTGTGTTTCCTGGCTCCCGGTATCTCTGTGTGGGTTGCCTGGCTCCCGGTATCTGTGTGTTTCCTGGCTCCCGGTTTCTGTGTGTTGCCTGGCTCCCGGTATGTGTGTGTTGCCTGGCTCCCGGTATCTGTGTGTTGCCTGGCTCCCGGTATCTGTGTGTTGCCTGGCTCCCGGTATCTGTGTGTGAACAGCGATTTTCGCTGTAATATGCCCGCGAGCAGATGGTCGCCTTCATCCGGCAGGGAAAATGTATTAGTTGTGTTACAAACCCCCTAGGTCTTATTTTGGGGGGAGAATCTGCAGATCCCAGAATGCGCAGTGCGGTCACACCGAAATACAAACACACAACAACATGTCTGTCCAGAGCGGTTATAACTCTCATCCCCTTCTATCGAGGCATTGATTGTGCAGACTGTCGAATCTGTGTGATGTGCCGCAGGCGCCGTGTGTTCTATTTTCCCGTCTGACTTCGGCTTATGTAATTACATCCTTTATTATCAGGCTTCATGAGGAAGGATGGGACCGGCTCCAGACATAGGGGACAGGCAGACTAAGGGTACAGCTGACCTCCGTCCTTCCCTTCAGTCTTCTATCTGACCTCCGTCCTTCCCTTCAGTCTTCTATCTGACCTCCGTCCTCCCCTTCAGTCTTCTATCTGACCTCCGTCCTTCCCTTCAGTCTTCTATCTGACCTCCGTCCTTCCCTTCAGTCTTCTATCTGACCTCCGTCCTTCCCTTCAGTCTTCTATCTGACCTCCGTCCTCCCCTTCAGTCTTCTATCTGACCTCCGTCCTTCCCTTCAGTCTTCTATCTGACCTCCGTCCTCCCCTTCAGTCTTCTATCTGACCTCCGTCCTCCCCTTCAGTCTTCTATCTGACCTCCGTCCTCCCCTTCAGTCTTCTATCTGACCTCCGTCCTCCCCTTCAGTCTTCTATCTGACCTCCGTCCTCCCCTTCAGTCTTCTTTCTGACCTCCATCCTTCCCTTCAGTCTTCTATCTGACCTCCGTCCTCCCCTTCAGTCTTCTATCTGACCTCCGTCCTCCCCTTCAGTCTTCTATCTGACCTCCGTCCTCCCCTTCAGTCTTCTATCTGACCTCCGTCCTCCCCTTCAGTCTTCTATCTGACCTTTGTCCTCCCCTTCAGTCTTGCACAGTTGTACCGGCTCCTCCTCCTCTGATGTCACTGCACACTGGGAGCTTCTCACAATGCGCATTAGAAGCTGCAGCAAGTCAGATAGAGCTCCGCCTCATTTCCTGGCTGGAGAACGTCCAGCATCATCTATCACTTTCCTTCCTAGCCTAACTGTCCCTGGCCCCGCCCCTTTCAGTCATTTCATTTCAGTTCTTTCAATCATGGAGGCTCAGCGTCACATGTGGGCGTTACCTAGGGCTGTGTACATACAGTCTTCCGCGGAACCGTGGTGCCATGGTCTGGAGCAGGGGTAGGCAACCTCGGCCCTCCAGCTGTGGTGGAATACAAGTCCCATGAGGCATTGCAAGACCCTGCCAGTCACAGGCCTGACTCCCAGAGGCAGATGCATGATGAGATTCATAGTTTCTCCGCAGCCATGTTGCCTACCGCTTGTCTAGGGTAGCAGGAAATAGGGGAAAGGAGGAGCGTTTGGTGGATCAGGAAGGAATAGTTCCGATGGAACACTTTTTCATTGAAAGGGGTTTTCAGCACATAGGTATAAGGTAAGCGCTCTGTGAGTGCCGCAGATGGCCGATCACTGCACCGCCTGAAGTACCTGTTCACAATACTAAACCTGAGGAAGGGGCTTCTGGACACCACGAAGTGTGTTGGATGGTTAATCACCCAAATAAATGATTATACTAAGACTACAGAGCCTCCTCCTCCTGCACCTCACTGACTGGCATCCATTGTGTTCCCCTTTCATGATTACATTGTATCGGCTGCTTCCAGAGGGATCTGATTGTCGGATATATTTAATGCGTTGTGGCCCTTTAATGCCATGTGACTATTCTGGACGCCGATCCTCCTTGTATGTCACCGCTCGGCCTCAGCCAAGTTTTCGGCTTGTGTGACGGCGCCGAGGCGACTGAGCCGGCGCCAAGATGAGGGTTTTGGATGGCTGTGACTCGGGTACAAGTCTCTGGAACATTGTCTCCGATCTGCGGGACGTATGCGGCTTTCTAAATATAGACGGAGAGATGGATCGCAGCGGCCGAGAGCGAGGAGCCCGTCCTCCGTCCAACAGAACCGTTCCCCGGAACCGTCCGCCATCTTACAGAGATCCCGGTGACCCCGGCTGTAGTCAGATTGTATTGTGCTTTGACCTGTCATAAAGGAGCTCACCCCTCCACATGGGGGCGGGGGGGCTCTAGGTATTAGCTGCATTGCTCAAATCTGACCCCCGGCCTTCCCTTCAGTCTTCTATCTGACCTCCGTCCTCCCCTCCAGTCTTCTATCTGACCTCCGTCCTTCCCTTCAGTCTTCTATCTGACCTCCGTCCTTCCCTTCAGTCTTCTATCTGACCTCCGTCCTTCCCTCCAGTCTTCTATCTGACCTTCGTCCCCTTCAGTCTCCTATCTGACCTCCGTCCTTCCCTTCAGTCTTCTATCTGACCTCCGTCCTCCCCTTCAATCTTCTATCTGACCTCCGTCCTTCCCTTCAGTCTTCTATCTGACCTCCATCCTTCCCTCCAGTCTTCTATCTGACCTTCGTCCTCCCCTTCAGTCTTCTATCTGACCTCCGTCCTTCCCTTCAGTCTTCTATCTGACCTCCGTCCTCCCCTTCAGCCTTATATCTGACCTCCGTCCTCCCCTTCAGTCTTCTATCTGACCTCCGTCCTTCCCTCCAGTCTTCTATCTGACCTTCGTCCCCTTCAGTCTCCTATCTGACCTCCGTCCTTCCCTTCAGTCTTCTATCTGACCTCCGTCCTCCCCTTCAGTCTTCTATCTGACCTCCGTCCTCCCCTTCAGTCTTCTCTCACATATGGGCGTTACCTAGGGGTAGTCTGCACAAGCAGTGAAATCTCAGTAAGCATTGTGAGTCTGTAGAGCTGAGGGAGACTGAAGGGAGGGCCGGAGGCGGTGAAGATGGCGGCGCGGGGAATGACAGGATACAATTTCTCAGCCGTTGTAGTTGCATTGATCGGATCGCAGAGTTCAGTGACCCCACTTTGTTCACGGGGGAGGAAACAATGCGAGAGTGTTCGCGTACACCGGTCCCCACAAGGAGACGTTCTGTATCAGCGTGCGTATTGTCTCCTCAGTCCTCACCCTGCGAAGTCCCGGAACGGCTCGTCACTTCTTTTCATTGCTTTGTATTCTTTTTTCTTTTCATCTCTGTTGAGACGCCGAAGATTTACATCCTAAAACACATTTGTTTTCCTTTCGTGTCCCTCCTTGGTTATTAATAACGGGCAGGCCGGTGAGAATGATCATGTATGGTCACTGGAATTTACCAACCAAACTATCACCCAACCAAGCAATCACCCAACTAACCAACCAGCCAGCCAGCCATCCAACTAACCAACCAGCCATTCAGCCAAACAACCATCCAGCCACCAACCTAATCCTCCAACCATCCAATCCACCCACCTAATCAACCAGTCATCCAATAAACCAACCAAACTATCACCCAACCAAGCAATCACCCACCCTATTAACCAACCAGCCAGGCATCCATCTAACCAACTAACCAACCAACCAATCACTCACACAATCAACCAACCATTCAGCCAAACAACCAACCTAATCATCCAACCATCCAATCACCCACCTAATCAACCAGTAATCCAATTAACCAACCAACCAATCACCCAACAAACCAACCAAACTAATCATCCACCCAACCTTCCAGACATCCAACTAACCAACCAAACAATTACCACCTAACCAACCATCTGTCTAACTAACCAAGCAATTACCCACACAACCAACCAACCAATCGTGCATCCAACCCACCAGCCATCCAATTAATCAACCAACCATATACCCGCACAACCAACCAATCAATCACCACCCAACCAGCCAGCTATCCAACCAACCAAGCAGACACCAACACAACCAACCAATCAAACATCCAACTTACTTTCCATCCAACTAACCAGCCAAGCAATCGCCCACACAACCAACCAGCCATCCAACTAACCAAACAACCAACCATTCAGCCAAACAACCAACCAGCCACCAACCTAATCATCCAACCAATCACCCACCCAATCAACCGATCACCCAACAAACCAACCAAACTAGTCATCCACCCAACCTTCCAGACATCCAACTAACCATCCAAACAATTACCACCTAACCAACCAGCTATCTAACTAACCAAGCAATCAACCACACAGCCAACCAATCGTGCATCCAACCTACCAGCCATCCAGTTACTCAACCAACCAATTACCCGCACAACCAATCACCACCCAACCAACCAGCTATCCAACCAACCAACCAATCACACATCCAACTTACCAGCCAAGCAATCGCCCACACAACCTACCAACCAATCAGCCATCCAACCAACCAACTGGACCCATTACAGTAAGGGAGAAAACGTAGAGCCAGTCTATGAGGTTCTTTGCTCTTCTCTTTTTCTTTGCTTCAGGTTTGCAGCCACACAAGGCCGGGTTACCGCGCGGCAGCAGTTGGGTGGACTGAGACCAGTTTTCCCGGCGGCAGCAACGAGTTTATTCCATCGTTATTTCGGTAGAAAGAATCCAGTGATGGGACCCCCTATTAGGCACTGCAGGAGAACTGTGGTCACCATTCTCAGAGTGTGTCTTAGCTGATGTCACTCACATACTACTCGGCGCTGTTGAGTGTCCCGATCTGTGTATTCAGCCTCTGTGCACTCCGTGTTTATATGTCTATTCATACCCAGGCAGCAGGTATCAGGCAGGGTCAGTGCGAGGGTCAGTGTTGAGGGTCGGTGCGAGGCTCAGTGCGAGGGTCAGTGTTGAGGGTCATTGCGAGGGTCAGTGCGAGGGTCAGTGTTGAGGGTCAGTGCGAGGGTCAGTGCGAGGGTCAGTGTTGAGGGTCAGTGCGAGGGTCAGTGCGAGGGTCAGTGTTGAGGGTCATTGCGAGGCTCAGTGCGAGGGTCAGTGCGAGGGTCATTGCGAGGCTCAGTGTTGAGGGTCAGTGCGAGGCTCAGTGCGAGGGTCAGTGGCGAGGGTCAGTGTTGAGGGTCATTGCGAGGGTCAGTGTTGAGGGTCATTGCGAGGCTCAGTGCGGGGATCAGTGCGAGGGTCAGTGTTTAGGGTCAGTGCGAGGGTCAGTGCGAGGGTCAGTGTTGAGGGTCAGTGCGAGGGTCAGTGTTGAGGGTCAGTGCGAGGGTCAGTGTTGAGGGTCAGTGCGAGGGTCAGTGTTGAGGGTCAGTGCGAGGGTCAGTGTTGAGGGTCATTGCGAGGCTCAGTGCGAGGGTCAGTGCGAGGGTCAGTGTTGAGGGTCAGTTAATATCTGAGGCTCAGAGTCGGGAACTTTGCATGATTTGCTGCTTGTCCTGAAGAATGCAATATACAAAGTGACAGTCTCAATGTTTCTTTTGCTGTTGTGGTTGAGTGACAACATCTCCTCCCCCAGTGATCAGTCTGTATAACATGCATTTATTGTGCTATATGCAGCCGAGTGATTTATTGTGCTGCCCGCGGACCGCAGCTGGGAGACAATGAGCGCCGCTTCTGCTGATCCGCTGCAAATGCGTTTTGTTTCTTTCCTCACTATTGTGGGATAATTGCTGGTGTGTCGGCGCCGGGATATTGTTCTCGGGTTTTGAGGAAACGCAATATTTATTGTCTCTGCAGTTTTTGTATCCAGTGAGCATGTTTGTGCTGCGATGACAAAATTCCATTTCACAAAATTCCCTCCCCAGCCAAATAGTTTTACAGTAATCCATCTTCTCTCTCCCGCACTGCTTCCTGAACCCCGGCCTGACCACCAGTCTTCACAGTTGTACCGGCTCCTCTCCCCGACTGAAACTGCTTCCTCTGATGTCACTGCATTATACCTTATTTTAGCCCTAGTGATGTCATCGCTGGGTCTCTATACTTCTCTATACCAGGCCTTCTTAAACTTTCTCCACTCGTGACCCCTTTTTGGGCGAGGAAATTTTTAAGGGACCCCAACATCGGTCGGTGTCTCCCCCCTTCCCTAGCGCAAGTCGGTGTCTCTCTCCTCTTCTCTCTCTCCCCCCTCTTCACTTGCGGGACCCCATATGGGGTCGCGACCCACACTTTAAGAAGCACTGCTCTATACAATGCAGAGAAAGCATCACAGCGCCCTGCCTGAGTACTTCCTCTCAGGAGCCCTCATCCCTGATGCAAGCAGTGGGCTGGATCTTGGGAGGAGTTATGCAAATATTAAAATGCCATGATGGGCGGATGTCCTTCTGGAGGAGTGGGCGTTCCTACAAAGTCAGAGCCGGTGCTGCCACTAGGCAAACTAGGCAGCCGCGTGGTGCGCACTGATGCGTAGGGTGCTGCCTTGACCACTCGCCCCCATACGGCGCCCCCGCTCTATTTAAAATTGAAAAACTTTCTCTCTCTCAGGTCCGCTCCTCTGCTCAGTGGGTGGTGTTTCAATAGCCAGTCTGCTATTGGCTATTTCAAACTAAAAATAGCCAATAGCAGTCTGGCTATTGCTCCCAGCTGCTTACATTCACCTGTCGCCTGCGGAAGCTCTCTTCGTTCTAACTAAACCGGAAGTCAGGCAGTTGGAGAACTCGATAAGTTGGAACTTTAGATAGAACACCGGCAATGATCTAGAAGTATCTGATTGTAGATTGTCATCACTAAACATTTCTGAAGGTGTCTTTGTTGTTCTTTTAAAGATCTGGGTTAGGCCCCATTCACACACGAATCGGCCGGCACGTACAGCTCCGTGCTGCGTGCGGGGCCGTACCAAGTAGCTGCCGGGAAGGACAGGTGCGGCATGTGATTAGAACGCAGCCCCCGTCCTTTTCTATGGCCCCCGTCCTTCTCTATGGGGCTACGCGGCCGTACGCCCCCCCTACGCTCACCTCATTTGCAGGTCCGTAGGGGTGCGGGTTTTCTGGCCGGGACGAATGCATGTTCCATTCCGGCGGCGTATGAATACGATCACCCGCCCCCCTACGGACCTGCAAATGAGGTGAGCGTAGGGGGG
>NW_017307957.1:217998-238359 GCF_000935625.1 Nanorana parkeri | reverse complement strand
GGGGCGTACGGCCGCGTAGCCCCATAGAGAAGGACGGGGGCGGCGTTCTAATCACACGCAGCACCTGTCCTTCCCGGCAGCTACGGTACTTGCTACGGCCCCGCACGCAGCACGGAGCTGTACGTGCAGGCCGATTCGTGTGTGAATGAGGCCTAAGCCCTCGTTCACACCTGAACGTTTTGTAGCGCGTTCTACGCTCGACGAACGCTCTACAAAACGCTCAAAAATATAAATCCCATTGTATTCAATGGTCTCGTTCCCTCCTTGGCGTATTTCCGCCCGTCCCTAACGCGCTACAAAACGGCCCACGCCTGAAAAGGTACAGGTACTACTTTGGGCCGTTTTGTTGCACGTTTCCATTGGGATACAGCCAAGAAGCCTTCGGAAACGCGCGAATCGCGGTAAAAAAACGCGCGACAGACGCGCATATGCAATACGCCTAGGTGTGAACGAGGCCAAATGGTTCTGCTTTAATTCCTTTGGCTTGTAAAACAAAGTTACTGTATTGCATTTATCAAAAATCACCGGATACATTTGTAACTTTCCAGACAAACTCCACTTATGAAGGAAGATGGCTACATTGTATCCGGACTTCATTCCGAGAGATTCAGATACCAGCCGGGACCTTCAATCATAACAAACAGATTTATTTATACAATATTAGATACAATACTGATACATTCATACCGACAATCTCTATATGAAGGAATATGGCGGCATTGTATCGGGACTTCATTCAGAGAGATTCAGATACCAGCCGGGATCTTCAATACAAACAGATTATTACACACAATGTACACAAACATTACAAAGCTTCCTCTGCTGTCTATAGATAAGAGAAGATCCATCGCAGTGCTTTGTAGCAGAGAATGTTTTTAATGTTTGTTTACATTTTGTATCAATAAATCTGTTTGTATTGAAGATCCCGGCTGATATCTGAATCTCTCCGAATAAAGTCCTGATACAATGTAGCCATCTGCTCTCCAGTGGCGTCACAAGAGGGGTGCGGGCCGCACCCGGGTGACACCATTGGAGGGGTGACACCAAAACGACTGACAGTCGTTTTGGTGTCACCCCCTCTTAAAAGTCAAGCAGTCGGTAGTGGACCGAGAGTCCGACAATGTCAGGAGAGAGGAGGGGACCCGGCGGCATACCTCATCCCGACGGGTGAACGTCCCCCTCCTCTCTCTGCCGGCGCTCCATCACCAAGATCAATTACGATCAATTAGACGGCCGCGCATGCGCGATCACGTTATCACGCACGCGCGTGGTGACATCACGGCGGGGTGTCACCCAGTCTCCGACCGGGTGACACCCGTCCTCGGGACGCCCCTGCTTCACTCATACGTAGAGTTTGCCTGTAAATTGTATATCTTTTTCTCCTGTAGAAGTCGATGGCGGTTGAGGTCGGGTTTGGAAGGAATCAGCGATTGTGCGGCAGATTTCTCGGCGTCTCTTTGCGGCGCGGTGACTCGTGTTGCCGTCTTTATGATTTCTTATCGTAGAACTTTCCGGCTGATACGGTTGTTCAGCTGACGCTTTAGAGCTTTTAACTATTAATCTGCAGCCCGATGTTTTATGGCGCGCTGTAAACCAGAACAGCGAGGACCCTTCGCCTTTTATCGCCCTCCGGGGGCGCGCGCCAGATTTCCGCTGATTTAAAGGGATGTCGGCTTTAAATCCTTCCGTGAAATGCCGGGAACTCTGCGGCTGTATGTAAAGTACCCGACAGAACCTCTCGTGTCGCCATATTCCTGGATCCATCCAGCGAGTCATTACCCAGATTATAAGGGGGAGGAATGGGGAGCGGGGAACATCGAATGTTATAAATGTGCTGAGAAAGCTGCGTGTGGAGCGTGGATGCGATCGGGTCTGGCAGAAGCGAGGGGGGGGGGGGGGGGGGGTGGGGGGTGTTGTGTTGGCTGGACATCTGAAAGCTTCAATAAAAGTTTTGACCGGAGTGTCTCTTTAACAATTTGTGATCTGCATAAAACTATCATCAGTTCTTAGAGTCCCATCACCGATTGTACTGCACTCTCCATCAATGACTTACGAAGATGACTTTATCATTAACATCCATCCTCCCCTCCCCCAGTGATCAGACTGCTGCAGGCAGGAGGAAGCATTTCCTCACTCTCCCCTCCCCCAGTGAAAGGTGAGGAGCTCCCAGTGTGCAGTGACATCAGAGGAAGAGGAGAGGAGCCGGTACAACTGTGCAAGACTGAAGGGGAGGACGGAGGTCAGATAGAAGACTGAAGGGGAGGACGGAGGTCAGATAGAAGACTGAAGGGGGGGACGTAGGTCAGATAGAAGCCTGGAGGGAAGGACGGAGGTCAGATATAAGACTGAAGGGGAGGACGGAGGTCAGGTGGGGGACTGAAGGGGAGGACGGAGGTCAGGTGGAGGACTGAGGAGGAGGACGGAGTTCAGATATAAGACTGAAGAGAAGGATGGAGGTCAGATAGAAGACTGAAGGGGAGGACGGAGGTCAGGTTTACAGATGAGTTGGGATTTGTGTGTCTGCACTATGGATGGGTGGTGGAGTGCTCGACATGACAATCAGGATACAGTACAGGAAGGGATGCAGCTAGTTTGTCACGGTGTCAGGAGCTACATATTGGTTCTTGTGGTGCCTACTGCAGCAAAAGGTGATTCCACCATGAGGGATAGCACTTCCTGTTATAGGGTGACCGCTCTGTCCTTGTTCAGACACTTCCTGTTATAGGGTGACCGCTCTGTCCTTGTTCAGGCACTTCCTGTTATAGGGTGACAATGCTCTATCCTTGTTCAGACACTTCCTGTTATAGGGTGACCGCTCTGTCCTTGTTCAGACACTTCCTGTTATAGGGTGACAATGCTCTGTCCTTGTTCAGACACTTCCTGTTATAGTGTGACAATGCTCTATCCTTGTTCAGACACTTCCTGTTATAGGGTGACCGCTCTGTCCTTGTTCAGACACTTCCTGTTATAGGGTGGCTATTAGACATGTGCGATTCGTTCCGAATCGAAATTCGGACGAATTTTCGGAAATTCAGACATTCGGATGTATCCGAATTCCGAATTACAGACATAACGAATGCAAACGAATCCGAATTTCCATTTCCGAAATTCGGTAGCGTTCGTACGAACGTTCGTTTCGTTTTCTGTTCTTATTCGTTTCGTTTGTTGGAGCAAAGTGACATTAGAGAAGGAGAAAAATATTTTTTCCCCCTCAAATGTCACTTTTGCTGCAAACGAACGAAACGAATAAGAAACGAATAAGAACAGAAAACGAAACGAACGTTCGTACTAACGCTACCGAATTTCGTCCGAATCCGAATTGACTTTCACACCCGAATCCTGAAAAACGAAATAACACAAATCCGAATTTAAAACGAAACGAAACTAAACAAATTTTTTGGCAGTGCACATGTCTAGTGGCTATGCTCTTTCCTTGACAGGAAGTGGCCACAAAGTATAAAACAAAAGACATAGCTTGAACAAAGCAAACGAAATATCCCCCATTTTGGGTTTCCATCCACTTTATATGTCCAGCGGGCAGCGTGAGAACCCTTTCGTAACAGTCTCTGCACATGTGCAGACTCCAAGCTGTCATTGGCATTGTCCATATTGTGCGGAGGACCCTGTGTTGCAGGACCCCTTGTGTTTAAGGGCACCTTGCGTTGGAGGGCCCCTTGCCTTGGAGGGCCCCGTGCGTTGGAGGGCCCCGTGCGTTGGAGGGCCCCTTGCGTTGGAAGGCCCCTTGTGTTGGAGGGCCCCTTGTGTTGAAGGGCCCCTTGTGTTGAAGGGCCCCTTGCGTTGGAGGGCCCCTTGCGTTGGAGGGCCCCTTGCGTTGGAAGGCCCCTTGCGTTGGAAGGCCCCTTGCGTTGTAAGGCCCCTAGCGTTGTAAGGCCCCTAGCGTTGGAAGGTCCCTTGTGTTGGAAGGCCCCTAGCGTTGGAAGGCCCCTTGTGTTGGAAGGCCCCTTGTGTTGGAAGGCCCCTTGTGTTGGAAGGCCCCTTGTGTTGGTTGGCCCCTAGTGTTGGAAGGCCCCTTGTGTTGGAAGGCCCCTAGTGTTGGAAGGCCCCTTGTGTTGGAAGGCCCCTAGTGTTGGAAGGCCCCTAGTGTTGGAAGGCCCCTAGTGTTGGAAGGCCCCTAGTGTTGGAAGGCCCCTTGTGTTGGTTGGCGAGCTGACCAGTTTTTTTTTGGTGGCCATCGTAGCTGTAGGTAGAAGATGGAGGACAACATGGAGGGTGTCTGGAGAGGCCGAACGTGTCCCCCTCACAAATAAAGAGAAGTATACGGGTGACAGATGGAATGACTTCCATCCAATCAGGGCTGGAGACGGTGACGCTTCTCCCTTATCCTCCTCGGAGTCAGAAGCCGGAGCAGAGGTCTGCTTGCCAAGCGGCGGCGGCGCTCCGCGTCAAGTGCAATCTATTTAGGAGAGCGGCCGTGCCAAATGATTATTGATAGTTGGTGAGTGGCGGTGTAATTAGCGGGGAGCGCGGCGCGTGTGCTGGAATCTGGATTTCGAGTGTCAGAGTTGAGTATTTTCTGCCTGCCCGTGGATCAGCCGCGTTCAGAATAAATTACCCTGGAAGATGAGGCCGAGGGAAGAGCCGGCGCACTTACAAATGAAGTGTCACTTAATAATCAAAATCCGCCTTTCTCTGCTCCTCCAGCCCGGCGCCCTCCTGGAACTTATTACTTCTTCAGGTTTGTATCTCAGGAGGAGCAATCTGCCGACGGCTCGCACCGTGCGTGACATGATGTGAACATTGCAATGCGGCACGCAGCCCTCATCCCACACCGCTGAGCTCTAGTAGGCTGCGTGCAGGGTGGGGGCGGGCGGGAGAGCCGGAGTCACATGGTCTCGTTTTCAGGATGAATCCTAACCCTGAGCGGTCACTTCATATAATATATTCTCATCGTCTCCGTTATATCCAAAAACTATCCTCTTCCCTCCCGGCGCGCGACATTTCAAAGGCTCAGCGCCGTGCACGCGTCTTCAGACTTGAATTTCACTTCTTCTGGTGCCCACAGACTGATGTCCACTCCAGTAGTAAGATGACATAGTTACATAGTATTGGAGGTTGAATAAAGACACATGTCCATCAAGTCCAACCCATTGTGTGTAGTATGTATAGGTCCCTGTGTGTGCTCATTCTTAGGAGTACCTGTACCCCTGTATATTACCTGTACCCCTGTATATTACCTGTACCCCTGTATGTTACCTGTTCCCCTGTATGTTACCTGTTCCCCTGTATGTTCCTTAATCTCCGTACTTCCAAGGAGAACATGTTTAATTTTAGTAGCCTTGTCTCATAGCTCAGGTCCTCCATCCCCTTTATATGTTTGGTTGCCCTCCGCTGGACTCTTTCCAGTTCGAGGACATCCCCTCTATTCACTGGTGCCCAAATCTGGGCTGCGCACTCCAGATGTGGCCGAACCAGCGATCTATAAAGTGGCAAAATTATAGACTTGTTCTTGCAAAACGTTTCCCTTCTACATACAGGACAGGACCCTACTTGCTTTGCTTACCGCAGCCTGACACTGCGAGCTATTATCCGGCCTGTGGTCTACAATGACCCCCCAAATCCGTTTCCCTTTCGGACTTCCCTAGCGGAGCTCCCGTTAGTGTGTAATTTTTTCTTATTTTTAACCCCAAAGTGCACAACTTCATTTATCTACGTTAAACAGCACGGGGGGGCCCAGCACAGAACCCTGCGGCACGCCACTCGTGACCCTAGCCCAATCCGAGAAGGAGCCATTTATCGATGCTGAATAACGTTTTATTGAACGTCTTCACTGAGGAGAGCGTAACAGAGGATATGGGGGGGGGTTCTAGGTGTCCAGGGGTGACCAACAGGAGCTCCAGACTCACCTGGTAGATCAGTAAAGATCCACTTGGGAGGCAGCGGACAGCGACTGATGTAACAGACAGGCGGGATGGATACAGATCCTCAAACAGGAAAGACACCGACCATGCTCCTGAAGTCCACTTAGTTCCAGGGTACTTAAAGAGCCTGCACTGGTCCCGGTTCTCTTCCTCCATCGGCATCACATCTATCCCGCTGCTGAAATCACACTGAGACTTGTAGTTCCTCAACTGCTGGAAGTCCAAAATGTGATAACAGAATAAAAGTACAACGCCGGCTACATCAATAAGATGAATGGCTGTCTATTGTTTTTCATTCAGCCCGAGCAGTTTGTGTCGTTCTATCCCGGTGACAACCTCTCCCACGATTTCTTGTAGCGGTGTCACATGGACAGGAAGTGCGGGAAACCTCTGGAATGGAGGTCACAGCAATAAAAACCCGCCAGAAACTCTAACTCTTCCCTACACTGATTTATCTGAAGTTAGATTTTTATCATGTGTTCTGTAACGGCAGAAACCATAACACGCAAGTCCCACCAGCAGAAAGGGATTCTGGGAAGTCACATGATCAGAGCCGTGGCATTGCTGCGTCTTCCACATCTCCCCCTAGGAATGTTCAGGTAGCCGTGTCGGTGTAATCCCCGCTACACCATCTTATCGCCGCATGGCACACGCTTGATCTGAATGCTGGAGAGGCAGCGTGTCGGGGGGAGGGTGGCACACACCTCTCTCGTGGTCGATGACACAATGCCAGACGCAGGAATCAGAGCATGAAACGCAGAGCGTCGGATCTGTTATTTTAGAGGGATTACTGCTTCTTACTCCCAGCAAATTCCTTTCAATCAGCCAGTAAGCGCTCTGCGTTACGTATCTGCCTCTTATGAGCTCACAAGTCCCACTCGGCTTTATATACATCCTAAATATAGAGCCATCTATCCAACTGTCCATCCAGAGCCGCCATTTATAACCTATAAGAATATATTGCGGTATATGGAAAGTGATGATTGCGTCTTTAGTAATTATCAGTTTCCAGCCGGTCAGTTGATGATTTCTGGGAGGTTGTAAGTAAACAAATCATTTTGATATCGGAGATTTGACTTTGGTGCTGGCAGCAGACCCGGCTCGGTGTATAAATGGCGGGTTCTGCAGAACACACGGTCCCCGGAGGGGGATAATTCCGAAGCTCTGGGAAGAGGATTTGTAAGCTCCGGTCTTCAGTCAATCTGGCTGGATAATGGAGTGTGTAATGTATCTGCTCGAGCACTGCTGGCACGGGGCTACTCGGAGTTTACTGACTGGCAGCTCTCGTGCTGCAGTTGCCGGGAAGTTGCTGACTGCGGAGCAGAAGATACGTTGTAGTCATTTCTGGAGGGAGCGAGCGCCGCGTAATAAAGAGACATTGCTGGCCCATGGACTATTCTATTCTACTCCTCCACTGAGCGCGTTCACTTCTCAAAGTGGTTTTACCTGTGTAGAGTGTATCAGTACGGAGAAACATCGTGTAACATTCAGATCGCTTTTTGTGAACTCTATCAGTGATGTCACTGGTCTCTAGTGATTGGATAGGCTGCATTCTCAGTGATGTCACCGGTCTCTAGTGAAGGGATAGGCTGCACTCTCAGTGATGTCACCGGTCTCTAGTGAAGGGATAGGCTGCACTCTCAGTGATGTCACCGGTCTCTAGTGAAGGGATAGGCTGCACTCTCAGTGATGTCACCGGTCTCTAGTGAAGGGATAGGCTGCACTCTCAGTGATGTCACCGGTCTCTAGTGAAGGGATAGGCTGCACTCTCAGTGATGTCACCGGTCTCTAGTGAAGGGATAGGCTGCACTCTCAGTGATGTCACCGGTCTCTAGTGAAGGGATAGGCTGCACTCTCAGTGATGTCACCGGTCTCTAGTGAAGGGATAGGCTGCACTCTCAGTGATGTCACCGGTCTCTAGTGAAGGGATAGGCTGCACTCTCAGTGATGTCACCGGTCTCTAGTGAAGGGATAGGCTGCACTCTCAGTGATGTCACCGGTCTCTAGTGAAGGGATAGGCTGCACTCTCAGTGATGTCACCGGTCTCTAGTGAAGGGATAGGCTGCACTCTCAGTGATGTCACCGGTCTCTAGTGAAGGGATAGGCTGCACTCTCAGTGATGTCACCGGTCTCTAGTGAATGGATGGAGTCTTCCCGGTGATATTTGCAGTTTTCATGCTGAAATTTAGATGACAGACAAGCCTGTTAGAAAGTATTCATTCCTTTTCAGTCATTTCCAACTGATATTTAAAGTGCTTTTCAGCTTAACAAAATGTTAACACGCCTATCATGAAGCCGAGCAACGCGTATATCATCAAAATGTTTTAGCACTGCTGGGAACGGGTAGGGAATGCGATCTGCAGGTAATTACGGGCTGCTCGCCGAGCCTTGTTAATGGGGTCCCCATCTATTTTTCATGTCACCGGCTTGAAGAACCTGCCTTTTGATTCCGACATACTTTCGGCTCATTGCCGGAGGAAGTGAGAAGGTGACGAATTTATCTCGCCCTTTCTGTGTCAATTATGAGTGATTATGGAATATTCTCCCCTACCTGCTTCCTGCCTTGGCCACACTGTGCCCGTACCATGGCGGTAATTGTATATATACGCCAACGCCGGCAATCAGAGGCAGAAATCCAAATCCAGGAGTGAATAGCAGACGGCGGGGAACCAGAAATGCCCGGTAATCGATGTATCTTCTAAGACTTTGAACAGTGGGGGTCTCTCTTTCTGTCCTACATCCAAGTTTGATAACTTCAAATTTGAGATAGAGACCTTCAAGCTTGAACGCAGTTTGAAACTCCAGCAACGTTTTGCCAATACCCCAAACACGGCCATCTCTGATATGTCCTCTTTAAGACTTGCAAAGAAGAGCACTTTGGTGCCACCTGGGCAGTTCCCTACAATGGACACTTTCATCCAAACCATCAGATACCAGACACAGGAGGTTGTTAATACCCAAAACATGCGTCGCCGTAGCACGCATGTATCAAATTTAAACATGGCCGAGACAGCAGCACTCAAAACTGTGTGAAGACAGGTCTATCATCATTAAAGGAGAACTATGGGGTTAGGGCTTTCCCCCATAGTTCTCCTTAGGGTAACGGGAGGACACAAACTAGCGTCCTCCCGTCACCCTAGGCTCAGTATATAGGGAGCTACAGCTCGCGGTATACTGAGACGCCGCAGCTGGTACAGATACCGGCAATACTGTCGAGATCCACCCAGCTGCGTGATTGACAGCTGGCTCCGCCTATCTAGAGTCAGCGCTGGAGGATCGGAGGGGGGGGGGGAAATCCCTGCAGGGAGCCATGAGTGATAGTCACCTCTCTGCAGGGAGATGATCGAGAAGTGAGCGAGCGACGGTATGTGTTCCCTCACTTCCCGATCTATAGAGCCGACGTGTGACAGTTTCATTCATTCATTCATTCATTGGATCGAGAAGTGAGCGAGCGCCGGTATGTGTTCGCTCACCTCCCGATCTACTGAGCCGACCTGTGACAGTCTCATTGTCACAGGTCGGCTAGAACTATGAGGTGAGTGAGAAGCCCCTCCCCCCTCATAGTTCTCCTTTAAACCGGCAGACAAAGAAGGGGCGATTGTTGTCCTAGACTATCATAGGCATGACATGGTAAAAAAAAAAAGGTCACTATGTCGCCCAGAAGAAGGGACCCTGCGTGGCCCCCGAAACGTTGGCTGTCTGAGGTCACTATGTCGCCGAGAAGAACGGACCCTGTGTGGCCCCGAAACGTTGGCTGTATGACGCATGTGACGATTGAATAAAAAGCGCTTTACTTCTTGCACACATCATGGAGTGCCGGTGACTTCTATTATGGACTGCATCTGACACGACGCCATCCGTGTTGTCACCTCGAGCACCAACCTCTTACTCCAGGTCTGTACGCTGTACGGAGTGCCGGTGATTTCCTATTATCGATAACACCCGCGACCCTGCGCGTTTCTCACCTTCGCCGCCGTAGAGAGCAGCTGCCCGTCGCCACCAGGCTGACAGGTGAACCGCAAGTTGCTGGAGCTTTGTGCAACGCGATGATCTAAAATTATTATTTTACTTGTTGTAGATGTGGAGACGAGCGGCGGACGGAGGACTGCAGACCACACGTGCGCATAATTGTGTTAAATGGATCTGTGATAGGCCGGGGCCCCGGCTGATCCCGCTACAATTATCATAATTCGAAAAGGTCGCAGAGATTTCCCGCTATACAAAGCTGCGCTTCTGCCACCAACGTGTTTTATGGAGACAATGACACTTTCTACACACGTTTATTTATTGTTTCCTGGTTCCAGTAGATGGAAACCCCGAATGGATGGCATTCCGCTCGCTCTGCGCAATGTGTTTGATACAAAATCGCCATTTTATTTCCAATCATAATATACTATTTTCACATGTTTTCATTCTTTTTTCCGCTTCTAAGTGCAGCTGATCTTCTGCCGCTTCTTTTAGCCACTTCCGGTCCGCATGCACCGTCTCCAGTGTTGATTGCACAGCATTGCTCTGGACTGGTTACCTTACGGTTGCAATAGTGGACAATGTCTGTGTAATGTGTGTCGGCATGGCTTCTGGTCAGGGCCCGTGCTAGGATTCTTGCCTACACAGGCAAGGTGCATTTTTGCACCCCCCCGAACCCCTGTAGCGCTGGGTTTGCGCTATGTTCTCCCCCCTCACCCTGCAGCGCCCTCAGACGGCCGCCTGACTTGCCTTGCGGTAGCGCCGGGCCTGGGCCTGGTAATCTCCGCCAGGGATGCAGAATTGGGAGACAGAGATAGAGTGTTGCCACCCTATAACAGGAAGTGTCTGAACAAGGTCCTCCATAGCAGGATCAACCAGGGATTAATAGATTGAAAACAACTTTTGGATTAACACGTTGAAGCTTATATGAGAATTTAGTAATTGGGTTTAGATCTACTTTAAAGGAGAACTATGAGGGGGGTGATTTCCACTCTTATCTCATAGTTGGAGCTGACCTGTGACAATGAAACTGTCACAGGTCGGCTCAATAGATCGGGAAGTGAGCGAACGCATACCGTTGCTCGCTCACTTCTCGATCATGTCACTGCAGAGAGCCGTGACTGTCAGTCGCCGCTCCCCAAAGGGATTCCACGCTCCGATCCTCCAGCGCTGACTGGCGGAACAGACGGGGGAGGGGGGCGGGTACAGCTGGCTCTGCCTCTAGATAGGCAGAGCCGGCTGTCAATCACACAGCTGGGGTGGATCTCGACAGTAATGTCGGGATCCATCCCGGCTGTGGCGTCTCAGTATATAGGGAGCTATAGCTCTCGGTATACTGAGCTTTGGGTGACGGGAGGACGCTAGTTTATGTCCTCCCGTGACCCTTAGGAGAACTATGGGGAAAACACTGACCCCATAGTTCTCCTTTAACTGGGTTCTATATGCACCAAAGCAGATGTTGCCGTTACTAATTGAGCTGAACTTCCTCCTTAGGAGTTTCCTGTGCATGTTAAAGATACAAGTTAATGTGTATTTATTGAGAAGTCCGATCAGACTGCATTTCCCTTTATTTACCCCCATTAACTGTCAGTCAGCGGCCCATGCCTGTGTATACAAATGAGTATTGGTGGTTACTGCCCTTGTCTGCAGTGCGGGGAATTTGGAAGGAGATGATGGAGGAGGGATAACCATGGTGGGTCTTCATCTGGAATCGTTGATAAAGTCGATATTTTGGCATTTGAAATGAAGGAGATGGGAGTGAGTGAATTGTAACTTTGGCCCTGTGGTAGATTATCAAAATTTAGGGCATGGTGCTGAACATCTGTCCAGGTTTGGTCCACCAGAGAACATTTTTCTTGCTCATCCAATCTGCTTCTCATAGTCAGGTCACGTGGGGAGCCCAGGATCACAGCTTCTCTTCTCTTTATAAGACGTGAACAGTGTCTTCACAGTCCCTGGCGTGTTGCCTGCGGTTCCTCTTCCAGCGTGTTATACAATGACCTCCTTGATCCCTTCCCTTACACTCTGAAGTAGTCCTCACATGGCAGATGACCACCCTATATCTCACTCTGACCCCTCAGCATCCCAACCTGCACTCCCAGCTGCAGGCTAAGGGTCTATCATGTGAAATCTCCAGGTCATATTCTGTTTGGGTCAGATGAAGGGAATTTGGCCAGACCCATTTGTCATGTTGGCCTGTAAAGTGCACTTCATACCACCCCCACTCCAATTCATATCACCACTGCTCTGACCTCAGGACCTCCACATGACTCTTCTTTGGAACATTCAACCTCATTAGTCTCTCCTCCAGGTCTCATCTTTTCAGAGGAGGTTAAACCAACTCCATATAACTCATTGCTCGCCTTTCAGGTTCTTATGATCTAATGGTCAACATTCTTGCCGCAGAGATATGAAGATAGGTCGCCAGCACTCCAAAATGCAAGGAAAATACAAATTATTGCAAAAAACATCACATAGGATGGGACTCGTGGCCCCCGAAACATTGGCTATTTTGACCTATGTGACCTTATTTGCAATAAACAATATTTTCTGTCCATTTTGGAGCGCTGGTGACCTATCTTCACATCTCTAAGGTTCTGCACCGCACCATCCGTGGCGGTCACTATGAGCGCCTATCTTATCTATACTGGTCATAACGCTGTATGATGTGCAGGAGGCACTTTCAACAAGAACATTTATGGGAGGAGCTGGAACTTCGAGTTGCCGAGCGACAGCCAAGAAACCTAAATAATTTAGAGAACATCTGAGATGTGTGCAAACCTGGCAACCAACCCCAGGAAACGTCTCACCTGTGTGCTCCCCAACAAGGGTTCCCCCAGGAAACCTCTCACCTCTGTGCTCCCCAACAAGGGTTCCCCCAGGAAACGTCTCACCTCTGTGCTCCCCAACAAGGGTTCCCCTAGGAAACGTCTCACCTCTGTGCTCCCCAACAAGGGTTCCCCCAGGAAACGTCTTACCTTTGTGCTCCCCAACAAGGGTTCCTCAGGAAACGTCTCACCTCTGTGCTCCCTAACAAGGGTTCCCCCAGGAAAACGGCTCACCTCTGTGCTCCCCAACAAGGGTTCCCCCAGGAAACGTCTCACCTCTGTGCTCCCCAACAAGGGTTCCCCCAGGAACGTCTCAACTCTGTGCTCCCCAACAAGGGTCCCCCTAGGAAACGTCTCACCTCTGTACAGGGGTTCCCCACCAAGTACTAAGTCATGTTCTGCTTGGGGATCAAATACTTATTTTACTCACTGAACTGCAACTCCATTTATAACATTTGTGTCATGTGACTTCTCTGGATGTTTGGCGGATATTCTGTCTCCGATGATACAAATTATACACCCTTTCATGTCTCTGTAATCTGCTGGGGAGCCAATCATTATATTAGTGTTGAATGCCGTAGGGGAGGGTCAGCGGCCCTTTCTAGATTGAACTCCTAGCCCCAGTTGAAGCTAGGACTTGGCACGGTGTGCTGGAACCTCGGGGGGAAGACACCAACCTCTTTCCGTTTCCTCTTTTGGGGAGAGATTAGCAACATTTTGTACAATTTGTATATCTCCTGTAGACACTGACATGCACTTTGTAAATCCCTCTTTGCTGTAATATGATTTGGCAGGTGCGATGACATCACGCGCATGCGCGGTGACGTCACGGCGGGGTGTCACCCGTTAACCGCTCCGGGTGACACCCGGCCTCAGGATTCACTTCTCTATTTGTCCCGGTGACTGAAGAGTAAGGGAAAAAGCTAAAATGTGGAGTTGTCACCTGAACAGGAATAGAGGGGGAAATCTTCCGATGGGGACACCTGTTCTGGTGACCTCTGTCTAAGACGAGGTTTCCCTCACTTTGGGGAGATCCTCACTCTTTTGTGTCTATAGGACAAGAAGTGAAGGGATATCTCCCCAGCCAGGAACAGGCAGCAATGAAAGGGTTTTAACCATTTCTTGCTCTACCTAAAAAAGGAAATAAAAATTGGCTTCAGATACACTTTAATGTCTTTGACTTCTTCCCCCCCCCCCTGTCTGATTGTGGCCTGTTGGGGGATTGTTACTTTCTAAAGGTTGTTGTGAGATATAAAGAGCAACAATGTGTAGGATAGAAGACCTAGTTATAAGGGGTCTGCTCTCTTATTGGGTCCCCCTCCTATCCCGGGCCCCATAGCATCTGCGTGAGCTGCTATGGCTATGGTCACACCACTTGGCCCTGTATATTAGACTGGTGCGCCGTCAAAAAATTTGTTCTGTTTCGTTTCGTAATTCGTAACTGAACTCGATTCGGATTCGTACGAAATACGAATTTTCGTTAGTGGCGGTTATATTTTCGTAACTTTACGAACATTCGTTATGATGAAGCTAAAAAGCAAAATACCTTTGTTAATATTGGAGTGGATGTGGTAGTTGTTTTTTTTATCCGAAATACGAATTCCGGATCCGAATTTCGTATTTCGTATTTTAAAAAAAAATACCTTCAACTCCAATATAAATGTACTTTGCTTTTTAACTTTAATATAACGAATGTTCGTAACGGAACGAAAATACGTCAACGGAATTTCGTATTTCCTGCCTGTGTATTGTAATGCGACTCTCAGCAGCAGCGGATCCGGATCTCGGATTAAAAAAAAAAAATCTTGTCATGTTGTTCAACCTCATTTACAGGGGTAATATTAGTTCCCGTTTCAAAGAAATTCGTTAACGGAATTTCGTATTTCGGATATAATTCGGAAACTGCCATTCGGATTTCGGATGCTCTGAAATTCGGAATTTCAAGAAAATTCGTACGAATTTCGATTCGTAACGAAACAAATCGCACATGTCTACTGTATATTAGTGGAAGGGAGCAGGGAAAGAGGTTATACATAAAACATCTGCATCTAATCATAATGAACACAATAGCAGAATATAAAACAATACACGGTAGATGTATTGCCTCAGCAAAGGACAGATTTTCAGAGGACAATGCCTTTAAATCTCCGCGTTGGGTTCAGCCGTTTCCCTCCTCTCTACTATAGCTGCGGCATTTTGTTTCTCCTTTGTGTCACCGGTCTGAAGTACAATGTAACAACCTCGTATCAGCGCTCCGGCGGGAAGTGACCCTTCCAGCGTAAAGTTAAGTCTTTCGGTTTATTGTCTCAGCAGAAAAATTTGACGCCGTTAAACGACTTTGCCCTTTAGGTATTCCGGCCTCACACTCTCCGGATTGCACTCTTCTGGGAGACTGCACTGTGCGAGGCCTCGAAATTCGCGTGGCTGCGCACCTTCGCCACTGTCTGGGGTGTCGGAAAGAGGGGGGAATGATACAGGAATTTTGGGGGCCTTTTAGATGATTATTTGTTATATACTGTAAAATGTACAATGTTACTGTTGTCCCTGCTAGGGATGAGAAGACGGATATTTAAGGTCTAAAAGAACCAAAAACCATCGCCATTTCACCTTCCACTGCTCCTTCTCCCTTTGCTCTGCCGATTGTAAGGACCGCTGATGTC
This sequence comes from Nanorana parkeri, assembly GCF_000935625.1. Taxonomy (NCBI): domain Eukaryota; kingdom Metazoa; phylum Chordata; class Amphibia; order Anura; family Dicroglossidae; genus Nanorana; species Nanorana parkeri. The sequence continues at coordinate 223,026 of NW_017307957.1, read as the reverse complement.
ATCGCGTACAATCCACCCCCTACAGTATGTTAGGACGCGGAGAGACAGTCCATAGCTGCAGCGGCTTTAATGAGCAGTTAACCCTTGCAGTGCCGAAAGGCAGCCCCACTGCCAGGGAGAACGTAATATTCCTAGACCTGGGCTTTAATTCCCTGTGACATCTCTTGTTCCCTCCTGCACTGTATGCAAGTCCCGGCCACCGGGAGGAAGTTCCTGATTGTGCTCCTCATGGGCATTCTGCAAGACTCTGCTCTCTCTTGTGGTTCTCCTCCTACTTATCTAAGCGCTCCTTTGGTGTCACCTACAATTCTAACTCCTCCCCTCATCTTCCTCTTTCTGTAGGGGTCCCCCGAGGCTCTGTCCTTGGACCCCTTCTCTTCTCTATCTACACCTCCCCCATTCTCAAAATTCCTCAAATCTATCTCTCTACTCCGCAACTCTCCCCCTCAGTGTCCTTGCGTGTCACTAATCTACTAACTGACATATCTTTCTGGATGTCACAACACTTCTTACAACTCAACCTTTCAAAAACTGAGCTCATAATATCCCCCCGATGCCGACTCCCCCGACTTTTCAAGTCAATAACACAACTATCAGTTCTTCCCTGCATGCCAGGGTACTAGGTGTAATCCTGGATTCTCGCCTGTCCTTTCAGTCCCACATCCAATCACTGTGCAGGGGTGGTGCCTCTGAACGCTCTGGCTGGTTTCCAGGAGCAAGGCGGGACCCTGAGGAGAGCATCCAGATTGCTAAGAGCTCCTAGGAACCTTGGACACACTGGCCCGAAAATCCAAAGAGATGCCACCTGAGGCAACAGCACTGGTTATGCCCACTCATGGGTCATAGCTGCCGATTGCTGTTTGGGTGGGGTTGTATGCTGCCCGGCATCGGCGCCATTAACCTCGTACTTCTGTAGTCTCTGGGACTACAATGGGAAGTCTAATGGACACGGATACTGAGAAGAAGTGGCAATTCTCTAGGGGTCTAATAGACCCCCAATGCCTCCCCTGCCTTCTGCTGCAGACGGTCAAGCACAGACCGCGGTTGCTTTGCTGTTTTACTTTGAGGTTCACTGATCACAGAACAGATCGGAGAACAGGCGTTGCCCGACATTCTCCCGCTCGCCATCCTGAAGACGTCCATTGTGGTCCCGGGCTCTCTGGAGGAGCGAGAAAGAAAGGAAACTGTGATGGGGGGAGGGGGCACCTTCACCGACGGGGTACAAGTGATAGGGCGGCTCTACAGCTGTCTGGATTACCTGTGTATGGAAGCCGGGACTGGGTGGGCTTGTATGCAAATTGTGATCCATTCCATGCTGCCCGGCATCGGCGCCAGTAACATTGTATTTCTGAGGAAAACGGTGCATCATTAGCATAGGTAACGCCCACATGTGATGCTGAGCTTCCAGTACTGAAAGAACTGAAAACCAATGAATAAAAGGGGTGGGGCCAAGGACAGTCATGCTGGGAAGAAAAGGGCTATTGGATGCTGGTCATCTTCCAGCCAGGAAATGGGACGGGCTCTATCTGACTTGGTGCAGCTTCTAATGCGCATTGTGAGGAGCTCCCAGTGTGCAGTGACATCAGAGGAGGAGGAGCCGGTACAACTGTGCAAGACTGAAGTGAAAGACGGAGGTCAGATAGAAGACTGAAGGGGAGGTCGGAGGTCAGAGAAAAGACTGAAGGGAAAGACGGAGGTCAGATAGAAGACTGAAGGGGAGGTCGGAGGTCAGAGAAAAGACTGAAGGGAAAGACGGAGGTCAGATAGAAGACTGAAGGGGAGGTCGGAGGTCAGAGAAAAGACTGAAGGGAAAGACGGAGGTCAGATAGAAGACTGAAGGGGAGGTCGGAGGTCAGAGAAAAGACTGAAGGGAAAGACGGAGGTCAGATAGAAGACTGAAGGGGAGGTCGGAGGTCAGAGAAAAGACTGAAGGGAAAGACGGAGGTCAGATAGAAGACTGAAGGGGAGGCCGGAGGTCAAAAAGAAGACTGAACAGTAGGGGGGAGGTCAGATCTGAAGGGGAGGACGGGGGTCAGATTGAAGACTGAAGTGGAGGACGGAGGTCAAATAGAAGACTGAACGGTAGGGGGGAGGTCAGATCTGAAGGGGAGGACGGAGGTCAGATAGAAGTCTGAAGGGGAGGACGGAGGTCAGACGGAAGACTGAAGGGAAGGACGGGGGTCAGATTGAAGACTGGAGGGGAGGACGGAGGTCAGATAGAAGACTGGAGGGGAGGCCAGAGGTCAGACAGAAGACTGAAGGGAAGGATGGAGGTCAGATATAAGAGTGAAGGGAAGGACAGTGGTCAGATAGAAGACTAGAGAGGAGGACGGAGGTCAGATAGAAGACTGAAGGGAAGGACGGAGGTCAGATAGAAGACTGAAGGGAAGGACGGAGGTCAGATAGAAGACTGAAGGGAAGGACGGAGGTCAGATAGAAGACTGAAGGGAAGGACGGAGGTCAGATAGAAGACTGAAGGGAAGGACGGAGGTCAGATAGAAGACTGAAGGGAAGGACGGAGGTCAGATAGAAGACTGAAGGGAAGGACGGAGGTCAGATAGAAGACTGAAGGGAAGGACGGAGGTCAGATAGAAGACTGAAGGGAAGGACGGAGGTCAGATAGAAGACTGAAGGGAAGGACGGAGGTCAGATAGAAGACTGAAGGGAAGGACGGAGGTCAGATAGAAGACTGAAGGGAAGGACGGAGGTCAGATAGAAGACTGAAGGGAAGGACGGAGGTCAGATAGAAGACTGAAGGGAAGGACGGAGGTCAGATAGAAGACTGAAGGGAAGGACGGAGGTCAGATAGAAGACTGAAGGGAAGGACGGAGGTCAGATAGAAGACTGAAGGGAAGGACGGAGGTCAGATAGAAGACTGAAGGGAAGGACGGAGGTCAGATAGAAGACTGAAGGGAAGGACGGAGGTCAGATAGAAGACTGAAGGGAAGGACGGAGGTCAGATAGAAGACTGAAGGGAAGGACGGAGGTCAGATAGAAGACTGAAGGGAAGGACGGAGGTCAGATAGAAGACTGAAGGGAAGGACGGAGGTCAGATAGAAGACTGAAGGGAAGGACGGAGGTCAGATAGAAGACTGAAGGGAAGGACGGAGGTCAGATAGAAGAATGAAGGGAAGGATGGAGGTCAGATAGAAGACTGAAGGGAAAGACTGAGGTCAGAGAAAAGACTGAAGGGAAGGACGGAGGTCAGATAGAAGACTGAAGGGGAGGTCGGAGGTCAGAGAAAAGACTGAAGGGAAAGACGGAGGTCAGATAGAAGACTGAAGGGAAGGACGGAGGTCAGATTGAAGACTGAAGGGGAGGACGGAGGTCAGATAGAGTGAAGGGAAGGACGGAGGTCAGATAGAAGACTGAAGGGGAGGACGGAGGTCAGATAGACTGAAGGGGAGGACGGAGGTCAGATAGAGTGAAGGGGAGGACGGAGGTCAGATAGAAGACTGAAGGGAAGGCCGGGGTGCAGCTTTAAATATCATTTTTACTACATATAAAAAAAAGTGCTGTGCACTTTGTTACCACTATATAAATCCCAAATATTGTTATCAGTAAGAATAATAGTAATAATAATAATAATAACACATTTTTTAAATATAAATATGATGATATGCACGGCGCCTGGCTTTCTAATTGGCCGTGAAGCCGGCTTGATGCTCCCTCGTCATCTCATGACGAGGGAGCATGGAGCCAGCCTCCCGGCCAATCAGAAAGCAGGGCGCCGCTTCATTACACGGCGCCCAGCTTCCATGATTGGCCAGCAAGCCGGCTCCATGCTTTCTCGTCACATAGTGACGAGAAGCATGTGGACGGCTTCCTTGCTAATCGGGAAGCCGTGTGGTCGGTCATTACACGCCGCCTGGCTTCCTGAATGGGACTTCCGGTACTCGGTATTCGGTATCGGCGAGTACCGAAAAAAATATATCGGTATTTGGTATCGAAATACCGGTATAGGTGCATCCCTAATAATAATGAGAAGAGGAATTAATAGTAACAATATTAATAATGATAACAAAAAATAATAATAATAATAAATACATTTAATGAACAATCATTGTAACATAATACAGACGTTCCATTTCGAGGACACGTATGTTGGAAGAGTTTTTTTTTTTCTATCTAAAAATAAACAAAGACAGGAAGGCAGAGCGGAGATCTCCTTGAAGCTTTAACATAGTCTAACGAGCGCTCATTAAAAAAATAATTCACTTGTGTTGGTGGGCCCTGATCCCCCCCAGTAATGCCGCCGGCTACTTAGAACATCTGGTAGATGGATGGCGAGAGTAAACATGGGCAGAACGCCGGCCTGTAAGCGCGTCGTGTCCACCTATACGCTCGGTGGCGGGATATAGGAGCCCGACGAAGCCGCCTATAGCCCCGGTGTACGCGTCGGAGCGTATTTAAAGGGATACACTCTAATTTTCCCCGAGATTTTCCCTTTTTCTATCGGATTTCATGCACATTAAGAGTTTTTTTTTTTTTTTTTTTTTTTTGCTATAAAGTCGCAGAATTCCATCAGCAGATTCTGTTGCTAAGAGACGGGAAGGAAGAGACTCTCCGGCCTTCAGCGAGAGCGGAGATGAAAGGCATCGGAGCTGAGGGAGGAAAAGGGGGCTCCCGACTTCACAGCTCAAACCAGATTCTATCGGCGGCGAGCGTGCGCCTCGCTCGGAACGTCAGCGAGAAGGATGTTAATTGGCGTGTACCGCGCTGTTAAGATGAAGCTTTTTTTTTTCTTCCTCGGGAAGAAGGAACATTTGTAGCAGACGGATTCAGAACCTGAATCTTATTTCTCGTACCCCGGGGGGAAAGTTTGTACCTGACAAAGGCGTAAAAAAAAAAAATGGCGCGGCACGAAATCTGAGGAGAGCCTGCGCCTTTCCCGCCATCCGTCTTTTGGGCGCAAAAAATACGCATTGTCTATGCAGGTCGCGGGTCGAGATGCCGCTCGCCGGCCATTAGTTTGTGTTCATATACCTTCAATGGTCACCGTGCATTTTTCATACTTCCCCTTTAAAG
>NW_017307957.1:196053-215679 GCF_000935625.1 Nanorana parkeri | reverse complement strand
GCATGGCACATGGCATTGTTTACAAACAAAGTCACGTGATCACCTAGACAGTGCCAACGTCTGCAGGGGCTGATCTGTATCAGGCATTTGGGAACACAGCCAAGGTCTGCACGGGCACCAGAATTGACATGAGTGCGTCATTTCTGAGTCGGCATCCGCCTCCAGGAAGAAGATGGTGGCCCTGGATGATGGCTGGACAAAGATGGCTGTACCTTTTTTAAACTACTTTTGCTGAGACTACAACAAACAATCTCCTCCAGGTGAACCATATCCATTGCAGAGTTTAACAATTGCTCGCCTGCTTTGGTACTGTAGATCTTGACCTTGACAAGCTCCTTTTTCCCAGCTGATTGCTAAGTGGAACGGTCGGCTTTTTACAGAACCTCATTGTCAGTGTCAATGTTATAGTACCTAAAAATGGCAGGTACCCCTCTACTTGTGTAACTGGCTGGAAGAGCTGGCAGGAAGAACACGGGACATGACCTCAAACTAGAAGGAAGAACACGGGACATGACCTCAAACTAGAAGGAAGAACACGGGGACGTGAACCTCAAACTTGCAGGGGGAACACGGGGACATGACCTTAAACTAGAAGGAGGAACACGGGCGTGACCTCAAACTAGAAGGAAGAACATAGAGACATGACCTCAAACTAGAAAGAAGAACATAGAGACATGACCTCAAACTTGCAGGAGGAACTTGGGGAAGTGACCTCAAACTAGAAGGAAGAACATAGAGACATGACCTCAAACTAGTAAGAGGAACACGGGGATGTGACATCAAACTAGAAGGAGGAACACGGGGACATGACCTCAAACTAGTAAGAGGAACACGGGGATGTGACATCAAACTAGTTAGAGGAACACGGGGACATGACCTCAAACTAGTAAGAGGAACACGGGGATGTGACATCAAACTAGTAAGAGGAACACGGGGACATGACCTCAAACTAGGATGAGGACATTTCAAAACTAACCGAGAAGTTGATGGTTGGAACAGACGTCCAGCAGAAGTCGGGGTCAGTCAACAGGAAGTGAATTTAAACATGACTGGGACAGACATTGATCTTTACTCATGGGAAAAAGGTTCTGGATGGGACTGGATGGGCCACTTGGTCTTCTTCTGCAGTCACTCTTCTGTGTTTCTAAGATATCTTCTGCTCCTCTGAGACTGAACATACAGACATGTTTTGGGCGTACATGTAAAGAATGCTGCGATATGTCTATAGGGATCAGATATAAAGGAGAAACCCTTTAGAATTCCTTTCCAGGTCCCCGAGGAGGACGGTGCCAGGGGAGGGCAGAGCCGCAGACGAGATGAGCTATCTTCTGCCTCTTGATAGCGGTCAGAAGTCCCAGGGGGGGGGCCGGGATCTTGTCATGGAAATGCAGCTGCAGGAGCGGCGATAATGTCCGGCGTGGCGACGAGGGTCGCAGTGCGATAATAAAACATGGGAATTATTGGAATGATACAAAAATAGTGTTCTGTGAAGATAAGGGAAACGTGGTGAGAATAGAGGAAGATTATCTGTTTGAAGAGAAGATCTGAAATCGACACCTGTAGCGGCTTCCGGAGCCAGCGGGGGTCTAATGGATGTGACACGGCGCTTCTTAAAGGAAAACTCCTTTAAAAATGTATCTGATGGCTGCACAAGGCATGTTGTCATGTTCAATGTAAATGTTTCAGTCGGAGGCCGTCATTGGTGGAAAGTATTTCCCTAATTCCGCCGTTACTGCGATAAGCTCAGTGTTATGACGTATATTATATTTATTAACATTAGTAGTCAATCCTTTGTAAATAGTAACTACCGCGAGCTGTAGCTCCCTATATACTGAGCTTAGGGTGACGGGAGGACGCTAGTTTGTGTCCTCCCGTTACCCTAAGGCCCCATTCACATTGAGCGATTCACAAATTGCGCGTTTGTCGCGTGTTATCGCGCAAATGCTTGCATGGAGCAAGCTAGAATCGCGGCAAAATTCGCTCCAAAAACGGTCCTGCTGTAGCGACGCACGACCCGCGACAGCGACAGACAGAGCCCCATTGCAATGCATTGGAGAGCGATATCGCGTGGTAAATAGCAGCGATATCGCAGGAATTACCGCGCGATAAATCGCTCAGTGTGAACGGGGCCTAAGGAGAACTATGGGGAAAAGCCTTAACCCCATAGTTCTCCTTTAACTATTTAAATCTATTTGTTTCATGTTTGTTTTATTTATTTCATTTTTGTAACATTGTAATAAATAAAATGCACAATAAAAAAAACAAAACACACTTTCGTTGGTTTAATACCTGCGCCGTGTTTTATGGTAAAAACTCGATATTAATGTCATTATAAATGAGACAAATTATAGAATCAGATTTGAAGTTTATTTTTATACGTCAACTCTGTAAAAATTCACCCAAGATTCACTCGTTTTGATAATTGGATTCAGCAGGAAAAATGTGCGCATCACGGGTGACATCTGTTTGAAAAAATAACCGACCCCCCTAGTTGTTTAAATGTCATCACTTCATCTCCTGATAACATTCACACACACACACATGTATGTAACCGTTACCACGGATCCGGAGAGATTGATATGTCTGTGACTATTCTGTGCAGTCTGATCAGCCCCCAGTCTCTGTACAGAGGAGCTTACACTCTAATGTCCCCTCCCCCACAGTCACATCAGTCTCTGTACAGAGGAGCTGACACTCTAATGTCCCCTCCCCCACAGTCACATCAGTCTCTGTACAGAGGAGCTGACACTCTAATGTCCCCTCCCCCACAGTCACATCAGTCTCTGTACAGAGGAGCTGACACTCTAATGTCCCCTCCCCCACAGTCACATCAGTCTCTGTACAGAGGAGCTGACACTCTAATGTCCCCTCCCCCACAGTCACATCAGTCTCTGTACAGAGGAGCTGACACTCTAATGTCCCCTCCCCCACAGTCACATCAGTCTCTGTACAGAGGAGCTGACACTCTAATGTCCCCTCCCCCACAGTCACATCAGTCTCTGTACAGAGGAGCTGACACTCTAATGTCCCCTCCCCCACAGTCACATCAGTCTCTGTACAGAGGAGCTGACACTCTAATGTCCCCTCCCCCACAGTCACATCAGTCTCTGTACAGAGGAGCTGACACTCTAATGTCCCCTCCCCCACAGTCACATCAGTCTCTGTACAGAGGAGCTGACACTCTAATGTCCCCTCCCCCACAGTCACATCAGTCTCTGTACAGAGGAGCTGACACTCTAATGTCCCCTCCCCCACAGTCACATCAGTCTCTGTACAGAGGAGCTGACACTCTAATGTCCCCTCCCCCACAGTCACATCAGTCTCTGTACAGAGGAGCTGACACTCTAATGTCCCCTCCCCCACAGTCACATCAGTCTCTGTACAGAGGAGCTGACACTCTAATGTCCCCTCCCCCACAGTCACATCAGTCTCTGTACAGAGGAGCTGACACTCTAATGTCCCCTCCCCCACAGTCACATCAGTCTCTGTACAGAGGAGCTGACACTCTAATGTCCCCTCCCCCACAGTCACATCAGTCTCTGTACAGAGGAGCTGACACTCTAATGTCCCCTCCCCCACAGTCACATCAGTCTCTGTACAGAGGAGCTGACACTCTAATGTCCCCTCCCCCACAGTCACATCAGTCTCTGTACAGAGGAGCTGACACTCTAATGTCCCCTCCCCCACAGTCACATCAGTCTCTGTACAGAGGAGCTGACACTCTAATGTCCCCTCCCCCACAGTCACATCAGTCTCTGTACAGAGGAGCTGACACTCTAATGTCCCCTCCCCCACAGTCACATCAGTCTCTGTACAGAGGAGCTGACACTCTAATGTCCCCTCCCCCACAGTCACATCAGTCTCTGTACAGAGGAGCTGACACTCTAATGTCCCCTCCCCCACAGTCACATCAGTCTCTGTACAGAGGAGCTGACACTCTAATGTCCCCTCCCCCACAGTCACATCAGTCTCTGTACAGAGGAGCTGACACTCTAATGTCCCCTCCCCCACAGTCACATCAGTCTCTGTACAGAGGAGCTGACACTCTAATGTCCCCTCCCCCACAGTCACATCAGTCTCTGTACAGAGGAGCTGACACTCTAATGTCCCCTCCCCCACAGTCACATCAGTCTCTGTACAGAGGAGCTGACACTCTAATGTCCCCTCCCCCACAGTCACATCAGTCTCTGTACAGAGGAGCTGACACTCTAATGTCCCCTCCCCCACAGTCACATCAGTCTCTGTACAGAGGAGCTGACACTCTAATGTCCCCTCCCCCACAGTCACATCAGTCTCTGTACAGAGGAGCTGACACTCTAATGTCCCCTCCCCCACAGTCACATCAGTCTCTGTACAGAGGAGCTGACACTCTAATGTCCCCTCCCCCACAGTCACATCAGTCTCTGTACAGAGGAGCTGACACTCTAATGTCCCCTCCCCCACAGTCACATCAGTCTCTGTACAGAGGAGCTGACACTCTAATGTCCCCTCCCCCACAGTCACATCAGTCTCTGTACAGAGGAGCTGACACTCTAATGTCCCCTCCCCCACAGTCACATCAGTCTCTGTACAGAGGAGCTGACACTCTAATGTCCCCTCCCCCACAGTCACATCAGTCTCTGTACAGAGGAGCTGACACTCTAATGTCCCCTCCCCCACAGTCACATCAGTCTCTGTACAGAGGAGCTGACACTCTAATGTCCCCTCCCCCACAGTCACATCAGTCTCTGTACAGAGGAGCTGACACTCTAATGTCCCCTCCCCCACAGTCACATCAGTCTCTGTACAGAGGAGCTGACACTCTAATGTCCCCTCCCCCACAGTCACATCAGTCTCTGTACAGAGGAGCTGACACTCTAATGTCCCCTCCCCCACAGTCACATCAGTCTCTGTACAGAGGAGCTGACACTCTAATGTCCCCTCCCCCACAGTCACATCAGTCTCTGTACAGAGGAGCTGACACTCTAATGTCCCCTCCCCCACAGTCACATCAGTCTCTGTACAGAGGAGCTGACACTCTAATGTCCCCTCCCCCACAGTCACATCAGTCTCTGTACAGAGGAGCTGACACTCTAATGTCCCCTCCCCCACAGTCACATCAGTCTCTGTACAGAGGAGCTGACACTCTAATGTCCCCTCCCCCACAGTCACATCAGTCTCTGTACAGAGGAGCTGACACTCTAATGTCCCCTCCCCCACAGTCACATCAGTCTCTGTACAGAGGAGCTGACACTCTAATGTCCCCTCCCCCACAGTCACATCAGTCTCTGTACAGAGGAGCTGACACTCTAATGTCCCCTCCCCCACAGTCACATCAGTCTCTGTACAGAGGAGCTGACACTCTAATGTCCCCTCCCCCACAGTCACATCAGTCTCTGTACAGAGGAGCTGACACTCTAATGTCCCCTCCCCCACAGTCACATCAGTCTCTGTACAGAGGAGCTGACACTCTAATGTCCCCTCCCCCACAGTCACATCAGTCTCTGTACAGAGGAGCTGACACTCTAATGTCCCCTCCCCCACAGTCACATCAGTCTCTGTACAGAGGAGCTGACACTCTAATGTCCCCTCCCCCACAGTCACATCAGTCTCTGTACAGAGGAGCTGACACTCTAATGTCCCCTCCCCCACAGTCACATCAGTCTCTGTACAGAGGAGCTTACACTCTAATGTCCCCCCACAGTCACACACTATTATTATACATGTATATAGCTCTGACATATACCGCAGTGCTGTACAGAGAACACTGAGCTGCACCTAAGAGTAAAGCCACGTGTGTGTGTGTATATATATATATCCTTATGAGATCTAAGAATCTGGATGGTACCAGATCCCCCTCCTACACTTAACGTCCCATATTTGGATGGAGTGACCCTTTAAGAACTCTGTAGAATCTTCCGCCGCGCCGTCATGTTGCTCTCCGCGGAATCCGCTGCGGCTACATAGTATAATTTCATTAGCTCCGCCAATACGGCGTGTTGAACCTATTCCTATGCCGGTGGTGTCCGTTTTATTCAATCTCTGCGAGTGGATAATCCATTTCATGCTCCATTCCAGGGACACTTTGTTTTTTTTTTTGCTTTATTTTTAATTTGTCGGCAAAGGCAGAAACACTTTCAAGTCTCGTCTTGTGTAGGATTCGAAAAGGAATTACCGGCACAGTAACACAGAAATGCCTTCCGCCCCGTGATTCTGCTGACGTGCGTTTATCATGGTTTTGGGTGAATTATTACATTTTATTGTTTTCAAACAGAGGTTTTCTATCTGAAGAAACATTAACGCCATGACGCCGGAGTCACAGAGCGCTGTGGGTTTGCCAACGAGAGAACACAACAGAATCTGTCTGATTTCAGACTCTCTCTCTCTCTAATATAAAATGATTTAAAGTGATTCTGATTATTACAAATGATGAAACGCATAGACAGAAAACGGCATTTCGGAGCTAAACCTTTCTTCATGGCTAAAGGTTGCCAATAGGGATGCACCGATGCCGTTTTTTCGGTATTGAGTACCGATATTTTGCTTTCGGTACTCGCTGATACCGGGTACCGATACCAGTGCTTCTGCTGGCATGGAGCCAACTTCCCGGCCAATCAGGAAGCCAGGCGGTGGGTAATGGCATGCCGCCCGGCTTCCTAATTGTCCGGGAAGCTGGCTCCATGTTTTTTGGCTGGCATGATTGTGATTGATTGGTAAACGGCTTCCCAGCCAATCAGCATCGAGCCGGATTCCCGGCCAATCAGGAAGCCAGGCAGTGGGTAATGACCCGCCTACCTGATTGACCAGGAAGCCAGCTCCATGCTGATTGGCTGGGAAGTCAGCTTCCCAGCCAATCAGCAAGGAGGCGGCTTCCCGGCCAATCAGGAAGCTGGGAGGCGGGTCATTACTCGCCACCCGGCTTTATGATTTCCCGGGAAGCTGGCTCCATGTTCCCCCTACGGCACTGCCGGTCAGAGGAAATATTCCTCTGACTGGAAGTTCTGATATCAGGGACAGTATTGGAGTATTTGGGCGAGTACGAGTAATCATCCAAATACTTGGTACCAGCACCGATACTAGTATCTTCCTCCACTCCAGTCGCCATCTTCCTCCACTCCAGTCGCCATCTTCCTCCACTCCAGTCGCCATCTTCCTCCACTCAAGTCATTGGGAGCTGGCTGTCTCTTCAGGATTTAGGCGGCCGGCCCCCCAGTGACTCACTTATGGGTGTCTGGGTCTGATCTCCGGCCTCTCTGTTTCTCTGCTCCTGGCCCATTCTGTGATATAGATAGTCCAGAGGGGAGCAGGGACATGTCACCGAGACATTCAATGGCTGCCAATAGCTGTTGGGGATTAGATGTTCCTGGATTCACCCGCTTTATAAACGGGCCCCTATTGGCTGTATCAATAGTACATTCATTTATATAGAGAGGACCGTTGTGGGAAGAAGGGAAGGATGGATCTGACTATAGGGGAGCAATGTGGGAAGAAGGGAAGGATGGATCTGACTATAGAGGAGCAGTGTGGGAAGAAGGGAAGGATGGATCTGACTATAGAGGAGCATTGTGGGAAGAAGGGAAGGATGGATCTGACTATAGAGGAGCATTGTGGGAAGAAGGGAAGGATGGATTTGGCTATAGAGGAGCATTGTGGGAAGAAGGGAAAGATGGATCTGACTATAGAGGAGCAATGTGGGAAGAAGGGAAGGATGGATCTGACTATAGAGGAACAATGTGGGAAGAAGGGAAGGATGGATTTGGCTATAGAGGAGCAATGTGGGAAGAAGGGAAGGATGGATCTGACTATAGAGGAACAATGTGGGAAGAAGGGAAGGATGGATTCGGCTATAGAGGAGCATTGTGGGAAGAAGGGAAGGATGGATCTGACTATAGAGGAGCATTGTGGGAAGAAGGGAAGGATGGATCTGACTATAGAGGAGCATTGTGGGAAGAAGGGAAGGATGGATTTGGCTATAGAGGAGCAATGTGGGATGAAGGGAAGGATGGATTTGACTATAGAGGAGCATTGTGGGAAGAAGGGAAGGATGGATCTGACTATAGAGGAGCATTGTGGGAAGAAGGGAAGGATGGATCTGACTATTGAAGAAACAATCTATGGAAAATCTAAATATCCGCATTGTGTCCTCTGCACGGGAAGAAGACTTCACAGGCTGATTCACAATCTCTCTGCGGCTCTCGGCATCTCATAAATCACGTCTCTGCGCTCCATTCTGCGTTCCATACCAGCGCCGCACAATGCGTACCGCGCTCCGGAGCACTGTCCCGTGCAGCATGGAGCGCGTCCCAAACTAACATGATTATCCGTCCCGGGAACAGAGTGACAATGACAAATCCTCTGACCTTCAGGCTTCCCGCTCCCACTACGCCGCGCATTCATTATAAGCTGGATGTCCTTTACAGGACTCTGGAAATTATATATGCGCCGTCTCCCCGAGTGATGGAAATACGGCGAGATTCACCCCGGCGATTTTCTTCTGCTCGGGTGGAGGATGAGATCCAACCATACATGAAGTAGTACCAATGGCTAAAGAGTCCGCCGTGATGTGCTATCAAATAATTGATTGAAAGATAGCCAACGCGTTTCGATGGAGCCAATGTGTCTTAAAGTGACACTAAACTCCGGAGTTACATCTTAAAAATCCCTCCGAGTCCCTGAACTCTGAACAACAATGAATCTTATTTGTGTGTCACTCGGCTGGAGATCCTCCAATCATCTCTGACACTGTCCTTCCTTCTGGAGGGGGGCTATGTCTGTTCCCCATGGTCCCTGTGTGTGTTGTAGAGTAGTCACCGCTCCAAGCTCCCTCCCGGGATGGACTACAATCTCAGGTTTAGTTGCCTAATTTGTATGGAGATTGTAGTCCATCCCGGGGGCGGAGCTTGGAGCGGTGACTACTTTACAACACACACAGGGACCAGTGTAGCCTCCAGGTGGGACTAAGAATCAGGTGAGTGTATCTACTTTTATATTTTAGAGTCAAACCAGCAGTTAACCCTTCCAGTGCGGGGGTAGAATCACCACAAGGGTAAGTTATTATTATTATACAGGATTTATATAGCGCCAACAGTGTGCGCAGCACTTTACAATATAAGGAAGACATTACAATCACAATACAATTCAAGACAAGATGGTAAGGAGGGCCCTGCCCCTGAGGGCTTACAATCTAAAAGGGGAGGGGCCAGTGATACATGAGGAGGGAGCTGTGTGGGGATGCATTGTTTGGATGTGATGGTTGAGCGGTTAGGTTGAGGTGAGATCGGCTTCCCTGAAGAGATGAGTCTTAAGGGAACGCCTAAAGAGAGTCAGAGTGGGAGATAGACGGACAGGTTGGTGTAAAGAGTTCCAGAGGATGGGGGAGACTCTAGAGAAGTCCTGGAGGCGAGCATGGGAGGAGTGGACGAGGGAGCTGGAAAGCAGGAGGTCTTGGAAGGAGCGGAGTGGACGGTTAGGGTTATACTTTGAGACGAGGTTGGAGATATAGCCGGGGGCGGAGTTGTGGATGGCTTTGTAAGTCATTGTTAATATTTTGAATTTTACCCTTTGGGCTATTGGAAGCCAGTGAAGGGATCGGCAGAGAGGGGTGGGGGATGGAAGGCAGTGGAGGGATTGGCAGAGAGGGGTAGGTGATGGAAGGCAGTGGAGGCATTGGCAGAGGGGGGTGGGGGATGGAAGCCAGTGGAGGGATTGGCAGAGAGGGGTAGGTGATGGAATAAGCCAGTGGAGGGATTGGCAGAGGGGGGCAGGGGATGGAAGCCAGTGGAGGGATTGGCAGAGGGGGGCAGGGGATGGAAGCCAGTGGAGGGATTGGCAGAGGGGGGCAGGGGATGGAAGCCAGTGGAGGGATTGGCAGAGGGGGGTTGCAGAAACGGAGCGGTTGGTTAGGTGGATGAGTCTAGCAGCTGCATTCAACTGAAGGGGGGAGGAGCCTGTGTAGAGGTCGACCAATGAGGAGGGAGTTGCAATAGTCTTATAGTTGCAATAAGTTCTATTAAATTCCTGGAGTTCCTCTTTAACATACAACTATATATCTGATGACAGGTCCACTTTAATAACCCCCCGCCCCCCATGTTTTAGGCATATTTCTGAGCTGCGGCTTCTATATTTATAAACATCTTTCTTCGCTCTGTAATTGTGACCGGATCGTCAATGCGCGAGGTACGCTGATTATTGGCGCCGTTCGGCTCGAAAAACCCGACCTGTGAAATGCAAATGAAGTCGTCTGGCTGATGAGGAGTTTACTTCGTATTTAGCCGTTTATCAGAACGCGAAATGAGAACGCGGTTTTCGCAAATTGTCAGTTTAACGCGAGAAATGTTTTATGGTAATGAGGAGCTGAACGCGCCGCCGTTTCCAACCGACCGACGCAACGCAGCCTGGAAGCGACTGGCGGAGCAGCCGGAGTGTGCCGCGGAAACCACGGGGAGGGGGAATCTCAGGTTTGGGATTTAGGTAGCGAGATGCGACGCCGACTGTCCGGCCGGCGTTTATCGTAAACGCCGTTCCTCGTTTCTCCGGAGAGTTCCGCCGGCTGATGAAAAAGTTGGACACAATTTGAGACTTTCCTCAAGTAGCGTGGAGTGCGTTACTGACGTTTATATTTATATCAATGTATGGACACCACGAATCTGTGTCTCGGTATGTCTGGTATCACGTCTCATATAGCTTATTAACCCTTCATGGCCGCCTTACACACATATATGTGACATGGGGGACGTGGGCGCTCCACCCGGGAGCCACTTGTATGTGCGTATGTGTTTGTGCTTCAAGCGCGCTCTATGGTGCCCCCCACAGCATGGAGACTGAACTGTCACTGACCTCGCTGGGTCTCATACTAACGAGCAAGAGGACCAGCATCCTGATCACATGATCACTCAGATGGTCTGTGATTGGCTATCACAGTGATTGCCAGCTGTAGAACCCTCCCAATCGCATTCTGCTGTGTGAGTAGAAAGTGATACATTGTATCCTCGTGTCCTCCCTGGAAGAGAAGAATGGCAACAAAGAGAGAAAGAAAGTAAATAGCTGGATCAGGGTCCGATCTAGGTCAGTGTTAGTGTTAGTATCAGTGTCAGTATTAGTACCAGTATCAGTATTAGTGTCAGTGTCGGTATTAGTATCAGTGTTAGTATCAGTACCAGTGTCAGTATTAGTACCAGTGTTAGTATTAGTACCAGTGTTAGTATCAGTGTCGGTATTAGTACCAGTATCAGTACCAGTGTTAGTATCAGTACCAGTGTTAGTGTCAGTATTAGTACCAGTGTTAGTATCAGTGTCAGTGCTACTACCAGTGTTAGTGTTAGTATCAGTGTCGGTATTATTACCAGTATCAGTGTTAGTATCAGTACCAGTGTCAGTATCAGTACCAGTGTAAGTATCAGTACCAGTGTTAGTATCAGTGTCGGTATCATTGTCAGTGTCCAGTGTTAGTACCAGTATTAGTGTCAGTACCAGTGTCAGTATCATTGTCAGTACCAGTGTCAGTATCAGTGTTAGTACCAGTATTAGTGTCAGTACCAGTGTTAGTATCAGTATTAGTGTCAGTATCATTGTCAGTATCTGTGTTAGTACCAGTGTCGGTATTAGTACCAGTGTTAGTATCAGTACCAGTATCAGTACCAGTTTTAGTATCAGTACCAGTGTCAGTATTAGTACCAGTGTAAGTGTCAGTATCGGTACCAGTATCAGTACCAGTGTTAGTTTTAGTATCAGTGTCAGTATCGGTGTAAGTATCAGTGTCAGTATTGGTGTAAGTATCAGTGTCGGTGTCAGTATCGGTGTAAGTATCAGTGTCAGTATTAGTACCAGTGTTAATATCAGTATCAGTGTCGGTGTCAGTATCGGTATCAGTGTCAGTATCGGTGTCAGTATCAGTGTCAGTATCGGTGTCAGTATCAGTGTCAGTATCAGTGTCAGTATCGGTGTCAGTATCGGTGTAAGTATCAGTGTCAGTATCGGTGTCAGTATTTTTGTAAGTATCAGTGTCAGTATCGGTGTCAGTATTGATGTAAGTATCAGTATCGTTGTCAGTATCGTTGTCAGTATCGGTGTAAGAATCGGTGTAAGAATCGGTGTCAGTATCGGTGTCAGTATCAGTGTCAGTATCGGTGTCAGTATTGGTGTCAGTATTGGTGTCAGTATCAGTGTCAGTATCAGTGTCAGTATCGGTGTAAGTATCGGTGTCAGTATTGGTGTCAGTATTGGTGTAAGTATCGGTGTCAGTATTGGTGTAAGTATCAGTAACGGTGTCAGTATCAGTGTCAGTACCAGTATCCGTATCGGTGTAAGTATCAGTGTCAGTATTAGTGCCAGTGTTAGTGTCAGTACCAGTATCCGTATCGGTGTAAGTATCAGTGTCAGTATTAGTGCCAGTGTTAGTGTCAGTACCAGTATCAGTATCGGTGTAAGTATCAGTGTCAGTATTAGTACCAGTGTTAGTGTCAGTACCAGTATCCGTATCGGTGTAAGTATCAGTGTCAGTATTAGTACCAGTGTTAGTGTCAGTACCAGTATCCGTATCGGTGTCATTATTAGTACCAGTGTTAATGTCGGTGTCGGTGTCGGTGTGTTTTAGGTAGGATAAAAAAAAAAGAAGAAAAAAGTAAAATCTCTGCCATTGTTCCGGAGCCCGGCGCGGGTGCGTCTGACGAGGAGCGCACACATATGTGGTATCGCTGTGAGCGTCAGGAGTAGAAGAGTTTATTTGGGGGGTTTCTTGGTGGGGGGGGGTGATGATTTTAACAGCTAAAATGTTTTTTGTTTTGTGTGGTTTTCCTGGGTGGGGGGGGGGGACGGATACATATCAGAAGGTGACCCAGAATTGGGGTATTATCCACCAGAATTGATGTCGGGTTCAGTCTTATCGGAGTTCTCCTTTGATAACGGTCTTGTTTGATTGGTGGGTCAGATCTCTCCCCGTATAACCGTCTCTCCCGTCTCTGTCCTCCGCAGGGCTGGACGACTGCTTGCAGCAATACATCAAAAACTTTGAGCGAGAGAAGATCAATGGAGAGCAGCTACTACACATCACCCACCAGGAGCTGGAGGAGCTCGGAGTCACCCGGATCGGCCATCAGGAACTCATACTGGAGGCCGTGGACCTGCTGTGCGCACTGGTGAGCACCGCTATGTACTGGGGGGGGGGGGTCTTATACTATCCCCATCATCCTTTGCACAAATGCTTTGTATGTTAGTTTGATGCCGGAGAACCTTCCCTGGCTGATGTTGGCATCTTCAACAGTGTTCAGATCTTTGGCAGATTTATCACGAGTCGTATTATCGGCTTGTTGGAGTACAGTATTATGATTAGCAGTGGTCAGACACGCCCACCTAACATGCACCTCTATAGTCAGACACACCCATCTGGTCAGACACGCCCCCTCTAAGGTCAGATCTGCCCCTCTATAGTCAGACACACCCATCTGGTCAGACACGCCCCTTCTAAAGTCAGATCTGCCCCTCTATAGTCAGACACACCAATCTGGTCAGACACGCCCCCTCTAAGGTCAGATCTGCCCCTCTATAGTCAGACACACCAATCTGGTCAGACACGCCCCCTCTATGGTCAGACCTGCCCCTCTATAGTCAGACACACCAATCTGGTCAGACACGCCCCCTCTAAGGTCAGATCTGCCCCTCTATAGTCAGACACACCCTTTTGGTCAGACATGCCCCCTCTATGGTCAGGCACACCCATCTGGTCAGACCCGCCCCCTCTATGGTCAGACCTGCCCCTCTATAGTCAGACACACCAATCTGGTCAGACATGCCGCCTCTAAGGTCAGATCTGCCCCTCTATAGTCAGACACACCCTTTTGGTCAGACACGCCCCCTCTATGGTCAGGCACACCCATCTGGTCAGACCTGCACCCATCTGGTCAGACCTTCCCTTCTATTGTCAGACACACCCAATTGGTCAGACACGTCCCCTCTGTGGTCAGACATGCCCTTCTATGGTCAGACACACCCATCTGGTCAGACACGCCCCCTCTGCGGTCAGACTCACCCATCTGGTCAGACACACCCATCAGGTCAGACACTCGCTCACTCTTCCATCCCACTACAAGTCTGCATGAGGACACGTGTGATAAGGGTTGTGGCTCATATTATTTTGCACTAGCATTCGTACTGAAGGGGGAGAATGAGAAGTGTAGTTTTACTGAGTGATGAGGTTATTTAAATACTTTTTTCAGGTAAAAATTAGTTCAGTGTAACCTCCGAACTACACCCCTCCCCCAACTGTTACCTTAACCCCCTCCCCAGCCAATCATTGGCCCCAATAGCCACCTATAGTCACGTGAAGCTCTGGGTTGCTTCCCATTGGCTGCTCATCAGTGGGGTACTCCCAGCTCCTGAAGACTCCAGCGATGGCCCGCTGATGTCATGACAAAGGGCAACGTCAAGACCAGTCAGCAGTGGGCCCCTGACTGCAGCGCTTGGTCTCCGGTCTTCACTCCTGGGAGAGGCATCGCAGAGGGTCATGTGATAACAGACACAGCCATGTAAAACACATGTTGGATGGGTGGGCGGGACTGAGGGGGCTGCATTGATCAGAGACCGGCTTCACAGATGATAACATGTGGTGCTCAAAAACTATAAAGGGAAGCGGAAGGAATGAGACCTTTAAAGCAACCCTACCATCGAAAACAATATAGTCCATTTCTGAAAATGCTCTCGTGTCCCGGCTACCACGGTGACCCTCTTCCTAAATATCTTGTGTCATTGACTCCCAACAAGAACGCAGATAAGGACTTTACACTTGCCTGCTCTGTTCCTCCGGGGAATTAGAGGTAATTCTCCTTTAAGGAGGTCAAGGCGCGATGTATGAGGACCTGGTTTCGGTCCCAGGCGGATGAATCGCTCAACAGATGAACTGTTCCTGCCTATGGAGCTGGGACGGCATTGTGAAAATTTGGTCATGCAGCTTCGTGACCCGTATCACATGCATATCGGTTCGGAAGGTCAAATACAGCCGACGCATTTTGGGGTAAAAGCCTCCCCCTTCTTCAGGTCTGAAACCAGTGGCGTAACAATCACCATAGCGACTCAGGCGGCCGCTATGGGGCACTGGGGGCCCCAGCCAGGACAACCGTGCGGGCCGCCTGGGTCGCTATGGCATTTCAGGCTGCTGGCTGTCACTGGCGGCTGTGAGGAGAAACATGGCAGCCATTCACATGTGCAGCGGCGCGTACCGCCTCACAGCTGCTCAGTCGATGACAACCAGTAGCTTCAGGGGAGGTGGATGGGCCCGTCATCGGCAGCGATGGAGGAGGCGGGGACCAGCGATCGAAGAGGCAGGTCTTAGCAATGGGGAGGCAGGCCTGGCGATCGAGGAGGCGGGGCCCAGTGACGGAGGAGGTGGGGCCCCGCAAGCGATCGTGGAGGAGAAGGAGGCGGGACAGAGGATCGGCCAGACAGGTAACAGGGCTTGACCGCCCACCTGAGACCCTGCAGTGCTCACCATAGAGAGTGTATGGTGGGCACTGCCGGGTCACCCTCAGGTGGGCTGTTTGGGTTATCAGGTGGACTTATCTAGAAATCACGGGGCCCCATACAAAATTTTGCTATGGGGCCCTGTGATTTCTAGTTACGCCCCTGTCTGAAACGTATGATTTCTGATGAAATCCAAACAAGGTTCATTAAAATCAGCACAGGAGCCGGGTGCCATCATTGTCAGGAGGAAGACGCCTTCGGCTCATGACAGGTTCCCTTTCACTGATCCCTATTCTGCCATAAGATTGGCGTATTAACATTTCCATGCGGCTTCCTCATAACAATTGTGCTTCGAGTTTTCCCCCCCGTACAATGTCTAATCTTATTTTTTTTTTCATGCACATGTGGCAGATGGCGGGGGAGCGAGCGATGACGACAAAGGAAGCAATTGAGTGATTATCCTTCTCTGTCGAGCTATCTTGGTCCTGACAGCCTCGTGTTTCAGTGCCGCTGAGCGCGCCTTGTGACACGCAGCCTGATATTAATAGGCGAGCGGGAAGGGCAGGAGATGGAGGAGATCTATGGCGGTCATCTTCTGGAATGTTCTCCAGCGCAGGAAAGCAAAGACTGAGAGGAAATAAATAAGAACAGAATTCTATAACTATAATATACAGGAGTGACATCACAGCTCCCCAGATATTATTGCTTTGTCTGCCTATTATCCATAGCAATGACCAAATTTAAGAAAATCCCCCCACCCCCATAGGCTTCAGTGTGATTTGCCTCTAAGTTTGGGTTCGCTGATTCTTGACCATGGCTCGATGATCCCTTGGTGGATCGAACATCGAACAGATTTGCCCGTCACTACTATCGGTTATAATATACAGGAGTGACCTCACCGCCCTCCATTGTTATATTTTATTGGGAAATTCTGAAGCTACTGGGGAGTGATGGTAGACCAACAATTCCTAACCAGGGTTTTTGGAGCCCTAGACATCTTCAAGAGGTTCCTTGAGCAGCAATTTCTGGCTCTCAGATAAGTAACCACTGACACCAATGAACTTTTAAGCTATCTACATTCTTCCCATTGACCACCAATATCAAGTTTATAATGCCCGTTGACCACCAATGTGATGGGGCCCCTTCTCCCACTGACTACCTGTTTCGGGGTGCCCTTCCTCCACTGACCACCAATCTCAGAGGCCACTCTTCCCTATGAACCAATGTAATGGGTCCATCCCTCATTTACCACCAGTCTAAGGGGCCCTGACCACAAATGTAAGGGGTCCTTCCCCTACTAAACCATCAATGTAATGGCTTCATCACCCACTGGCCACCAGTCTAATAGGCCCTGACCACCAATGTCAGGGGTCTTTCCCCTACTGACCACCAATGTCAGGGGTCTTTCCCCTACTGACCACCAATGTCAGGGGTCTTTCCCCTACTGACCACCAATGTCAGGGGTCTTTCCCCTACTGACCACCAATGTAAGGGATCCTGCCCCTTCTCACCACCTATGTAAGAGAGTCCTTCCCTCTACTAACCACCAATGTAAGGGATCCTTCGTCTACTGACCACCAATGTAAGAAAGACTGCCCCTACTGTCCACCAATGTAAGGGATCCTTCCTGTAATGGCCACCAATGTAAGGGATCCTTCCTGTAATGACCACCAATGTAAGGGATCCTTCCTGTAATGACCACCAATGTAAGGGATCCTTCCTGTAATGACCACCAATGTAAGAAAGACTGCCCCTACTGTCCACCAATGTAAGGGATCCTTCCTGTAATGACCACCAATGCAAGGGATCCTTCCTGTAATGACCACCAATGTAAGAAAGACTGCCCCTACAGTCCACCAATGTAAGAGGGTCCCCCCCCCCCTACTAACCACCAATGTAAGAGGGACTTCCTCTACTGCCCAACAATATAAGAAGTCCTTTTCCTACTGACCACCAAATTTCAAGGGTTCCTCCATGTTGCAGAGGTTGGGAAAGTCTTTGGTAGACTAATGAAATGCTATATGATACGAGACCATTTCTTATCTCCGTTCTGTAATCATTGTCAGCCTACTAAAAGGGATCCCTTCCTCTAAAGTGTATTTCAGGGGGACTGTGATGAACATATTCAGATCATCAGGTTCCTCCTTATCATATCACGTGGAGTATCCTGCGGAGAAGATGGAGGTCTTCTGGCTGATGTTAGGCCTGGAAGCGCTGTGTAGGCAGCCAAGGTCTTTGGGGACAGGACAGGAGCTATTTTTAGAACGCTGCGCTTGCAGGTTTATTTATAGAATAATATCGCAGACGTGCAATGTATCCGCCTTTTAGGATGTACATTTTACCGTCCGCGTTATAGAGAAGGAAATGAAAGCCTGCGCTGAGATTAGACTCCCGCCGCTCAGGATGGGGCTTGTGGTTAGAGACGTGCTGCAATACCAGAAGACAAATGTTGCGGCTATTTATAGATCGTTGTATAGTAAGTCTCCGCCGCTGATGTGGTGTGTCAGCTCCGGGGGCAGAGGACACTCAGGATCTACTAGAATTGGGGTGCAGAGGGATCTATCACCCAGCCCACCCCCATAGTCATACTCCAGATGTGTCTGGAAGGGGGAGGGGTTGATCTGGAAACAGTTAAAATTTCATCTTAAAACATCTTAAAAATACATTCAAGAACCTTAAATATGAACAACAATGTATCTTATTTGTGTATCACTCGGCTGGAGATCCTCCAATCATCTCTGACACTGTCCTTCCTTCTGGAAGGGGGCTACGTCTGTTCCCCATGGTCCCTGTGTGTGTTGTAAAGAAGTCACCGCTCCAAGCTCCGCCCCCCGGGATGGACTACAATCTCAATACAAATTAGTAAACTAAACCTTCAGATGCTAAAGAACCCCTGCAAGGGTATTTGCATTGGTTGTGGGTACTTAATAAAAGTGGGCAAGGAAGCCCTAAAATGAAGATTTCAGCGAGTGGATGCGTCCTTAAAGGAGAACTATGAGGGGGGTGGGGCTTTCCACTCACCTCATAGTTCTAGCCGACCTGTGACCATGAGACTGTCACAGGTCGGCTCAGTAGATCGGGAGGTGAGCGAACACATACCGGCGTTCGCTCACCTCTCGATCTTGTCACGACTCTCTGCCGTGACAGGGGAGGGGCTGGATTCCCCCCTCCCACTCCGATCCTCCAGCGCTGACTGGCGGAACGGACGGGGAGGGGGCGGGTACAGCTGGCTCTGCCTCTAGATAGGCCGAGCCGGCTGTCACTCACGCAGCTGGGCGCGGTGTTGGGATCCGCTCCGGCTGCGGCATCTCAGTATACCGCGGGCAGTAGCTCCCTATATACTGAGCTTAGGGTGACGGGAGGACGCTAGTTTGTGTCCTCCCGTTACCCTGAGGAGAACTATGGGGAAAAGCCCTAACCCCGTAGTTCTCCTTTTAATGCGCTGGAGCGAATTCTCACAAAAGATCAAATTGGAATTGTAAAGTCTTTGAAACCTCTTCATGTTATTGAGCTTCATTCACGCCGCCGCCTATAAATCCCCATTTTGTTTTTTCACTCCAGACTTGGAACTTTCTGTGTACTTGTACAGAGCGTCTCCCGGGCGTCGCGGTCCGCGCATTTCTCCGGCTCTGCCATCTGTTTCTATGTGACATTATGATTTTGGAGAGTGGCGACCGCTGCACGAAATAAATCATTTACCGGTGAGCGCGGCGGTCCGCGGGGACGAGAGGCCGGCGGCTTTTCTTTTTTTTTTTCCCGCTAGTCTCTTTGCCAGTTTGCTGTAATGTATCACACTGCAGAAAGGTGAACTTGTAAAATATTGACGTGTCGCTGCGGAGGAGGGGACACCGGCGTGGACAGATGGGGTTCATAGTTACCCGCGCCATTATATGTCAGGAGGATATGTATCTATAATCGCATGTTGTGTCTTGCAGACCTCAGTTTCCTGCATCGGAGGGCAAATCTGTTATTGTTGATCGGCGAGGGGACATAGTTGCACGGAATTGCATCGTGTGTGATGGCTGGTTTTCTGTCTGCAACCATATAGAAGAGCAGGGACGTGCGGTCGTGCGGTCAGGGTGAGGCAGGTGGGGGCGGAGCCTCACCTAGTATTATGGACCAGAAAGCTGTCAGCTTCAAGTCTGAAGATCGGCCTGTAACAGGTGACATATCAGGGAAATCCCCCCCCCCCTTCCT
>NW_017307957.1:190863-195678 GCF_000935625.1 Nanorana parkeri | reverse complement strand
GGAGGCTCCTCTTTGTCTCTTCCCTTCCTCCTCCCCACATTGCTTGGTTACTGAGCTGGGGGCAGAGCTTCTGCGGGACGGGGAGGGGCTTCTGCGGGACGGGGGGCAGAGCTTCGGTGGGACGGGGGGGGGGCTGAGGAATGCCTCACCCAGCACAGAAGGCATGGCACGTCACTGAGAGATAGGCAGTACCTGCTACAAGCTCAAGACTTCCTTTTTATCATGCCTTGGAATGGAAGTTTTTCGCTTTGCTAAAATCTCTGAAAATGGGGATATTTTGTCAACATTCTGCCATTTCAGAAAATTCATTAAAGTCAACAGAAAAGGAGAAATTAAGGTTGTTTTCAGAGTGCTGGAAATAGCTCCTAAATGTTAGGAAAGTGCTTGTCAGATATTCTGGACCTGATTCTAATTCCAAAATGTGACATTATCTATTGAGGATCTGAGGAACCAAAAATCTAACATTGACCCTAACACTAAACATAACCCTATCACTGACCCTAACACTGACCTTAAGAAGAATTATAAGCCTAACACTGTGTCACGTACCTATCTGATCAGCTCCTGTTCAGGGTTTGAACCCGGGTCTCTGGTGCGGACATGCACAGACCTAGCCGTTCAGCCACTGGAAGGACTTAGTTTCTGCTGCAGGTTCTGTGTACTGAGCAACTCTCCTTATGGACACTTTGGCTCCACCTGCCAACCAGCTGTAGAAGATCTGCAATTACCTCAGGCTTTAAATACCGGACACTTCCTGTGCTCTGAGCCTGTTGATTTGGGTTAGTTTCCTGTGTGAGTGGCCTCTGTGTCGTATGCTGGATTTACACCGTGACTCTTGCCTGTTTCCTGACTAGTCTTCTGCTTGCCGATTTTGTACCTTGCTGCCCGATCGTGTCAAGACCTCAGCCCGCCTCCCGACTA
Source organism: Nanorana parkeri (assembly GCF_000935625.1). Classification (NCBI taxonomy): domain Eukaryota; kingdom Metazoa; phylum Chordata; class Amphibia; order Anura; family Dicroglossidae; genus Nanorana; species Nanorana parkeri. The sequence goes on along the minus strand of NW_017307957.1, from coordinate 194,757 downwards.
CTCTCCTGGATCCCGACTGTGTACCTCGCTGCAAGACTGTAGCCGACCCTGCCCGCCTGACCACCTCTTCGCCTTATCCTCAGCCTAAGATCCACTTCGGACTCAGCCTACTACAGGTGCATTTCACACTGACCTGTACACTGACCAAAGCCTTAACACTAACCATAACGGTAACATTGAGCCCAATGCTATCCAAAATCCTAACACTGACCATAACCTTACACTGACCATAACCTTACACTGACCATAACCTTACACTGACCCTAACAATAACTATAACCCTAACTCTGACCCCCATGCTATCACGTACCTGGTGGGAGACCGGTAGGACGAGGAGGCTTCTCTTGCGTCTCGTGTCCTGCACCCCCTGCAAGTTGGGAACAGGGCGCGCGGAGGACAGCACGAGTGCCAGTGGATTGTCCGGACACCGTGCAGTAGAAGTTCAGGATCGTCAGATGCAGCCAGAGGCCAAATCAGGCGGGCAACGTGTACAAAGTCGATAGAGTGCAGTAATCAGGCCGAGGTCAGGAGGCAGGCAGCAAGCAAGAAGAGTCGAAGCAATCCGGGTCAAAAACGAGCAGCAGGCAGTCCGGTAGGGTAACTGGTCAGAGGAAGCACAAGCTGAAGACCATCAGCAACTTGGTTAGGTCCGGTTCGTTTATATAGACCAGTCCATTAAAGTGACAGCATCACTTCCTGTGCGACTAAAGTGTGCGCCCTTCCGGTTGTGCATCTTTGCGCGCACTTCCTGTTGCTTGCATCTGCGCACTAGAGCGTGTTTCCCAGCAACACGAAGCATAGGCCCACGCGCATGTGTGGCGGGAGCCATTTTTACCTTAGACATGCTAACCAAAGCCCTAGCACTAATCAGAACCTGTCATAACAACCCTTAACTTAGTGCTACTCCCGAGTTCTTTTTCTATCATCAAATCTTGCATAATTTAACTCTTCCCCCCCCCCCCCCCCCCCCCCCCCCCCCCCCCCCCCCCCCCCCCCCCCCCCCCCCCCCCCCCCCCCCCCCCCCCCCCCCCCCCCCCCCCCCCCCCCCCCCCCCCCCCCCCCCCCCCCCCCCCCCCCCCCCCCCCCCCCCCCCCCCCATTCAGTGGCGCAACAATCACCATAGTGACCCAGGCGGCCGCTATGGGGCCCGTGCACGGGGGCCCGGCCAGGGCATCCCTCTGATGCTGCGTGGGCCGCTGGGTCGCTATGTGTCACGTACCTGGGGGGAGTCTGAGATGTCGGGGGGCGGCCTCTCTCACTTCTCTGGTCTTGGGGCTCCTGAATGGGTACAGGAGCACCGGGGCACAGAGGGGCAGGAGTGCCAGTAGTAGCTGAGTCCGATGAGCAGGAGCAGCAGACAAGGATAGCAGGGTAGTCAGGACGGGCCGAGGTCATCAACGTGCAGGCAGCGAGGTACAGAGGATGAGGCAGGAGGATGGTCTGGAACAAGCCGAGGGTCAATCACTGGAGAGAAGCAGATGGGTCAAAGCCAAGCCGGGTCAAGATAACAGGAAGACTTCAGGAGCAGGATGCAGGGACACAGGGAAGCTGACGATCTGACAGCAAAGGAGGTTTGTTAGTCACAGCCTTATACAGCCCAGAGGGCGCCAAAAACTACACGTCTGCGCACGCCCGCGCGCGTGACGCACGCGTTTACGCAAAGACGCTGCACCTGATACAACTCCATTAGCTGCACCATGCGCATGCGCAAACGGTGTTGAAAGAATCCTGGCTCCGACTCTGGCTCTGGCTTCCTGACACTATGGCATGTAAGGGTGCTGGCTGTCACAGCTCAGCAGCGGCTGTGAAGATCACTGATTTCCCCTTCACAGCCGCTGCAGAGCGGTGTCAGTGACAGCCAGCAGCTGCGGCAGAAGAGGCCGGCGTTCGCAGTGAAGGAGGAGGCGGGGCCTGCCTAAGGGCAACACCACCTCCTCTTACATCACTGGCCAGCGACCTAAGAGCAGGCGGGGCCCGTCGATAGAAGAGGAGGCGGGGCCTGGGGACGGAAGAGAAGGCGGACGGCGCTGACAGGTAACAGGTGTGCAGCCCATCTGAGACCCTGCAGAGCCCGTCATAGAGAGTCTATGGTGGGCTCTGCAGGGTCACTCTCAGGTGGGCTGTTTGGTATATCAGGTGGGGCTCTGCAAGTGGCATTACTAGCAATCACGGGGCCCCATACAACATTTTGCTATGGGGCTCTGTGATTTCTAGTTACGTCCCTGCCCCCATTCATTCCAAATCAGACTTATTGTATACAATGCTGCAGCCGTCACTCTCAGCGTCCTGATGTTACAATGTAACGCTTATTCCCTCCCGGTATTCACCATTGGAAATAACCATCTGCAGTATTTGACCACCGAGGAGTGTTGAGCGCAACTCCATACAGCTCTGTGCAATAAAAACTGTCAGTATTCCGCCGCTGATTATTCAGCTTGAAGTGGATGTGACCCCAACATTGTGTCAGTCTGCTCTGCAACGCTCTCTGCGTGTTTCATATTCCACTCGAACAGTTCAGACCGTCAGTGAGAATTCATCAATTTGTGTGGATTCCGCTTTCTGCTCCACCTGAAATATTAATGATCTGTGTTTCTGCACCCAGCGCGGGGGATGGGGGGGGGGACTGCTATTGCCGCTCACTTACCCCAAATATTCACAGAGAAGAAAGCGGTTTATTTGGCGGCAGCGAAGCGACTCGCGGAGGAGAAATGTGAATTTTAAAGCGTCGCCGAGAACTCCGCCAGGAATTGCCGATATTTTTTAAAAGTGTTTTTGACAAATCGGACATGTGACAGGTTCAGGAAATCTGTGACAACCGACCGAGAAATCTGTGACAACCGACCGAGATTCCACGTGACCCATTTCCAGGCGAGACGCGACATTCACTGAAATCCTGACTCCTCGCAGTGTGAATAATAAACCCGAAGCTCCCGATGTCAATCCAAGTGTGACGCGTGATTCTCCATTATGTATGAGCAGAGCCGTGCTGGAAGAGAAGTACACCGGCACCCCGCCGTCACCGAGAGGAGAAGTACACCGACACTCCGCCATCACCCAGAGGAGAAGTACACCGACACCCCGCCATCACCCAGAGGAGAAGTACACCGGCACCCCTCCGTCACCGAGAGGAGAAGTACACCGGCACCCCGCCGTCACCGAGAGAAGAAGTACACCGGCACCCCGCCATCACCCAGAGGAGAAGTACACCGGCACCCCGCCTTCACCGAGAGGAGAAGTACACCGGCACCCCGCCGTCACCGAGAGGAGAAGTACACCGGCACCCCGCCGTCACCGAGAGGAGAAGTACACCGGCACCCCGCCGTCACCGAGAGGAGAAGTACACCGGCACCCCGCCGTCACCGAGAGGAGAAGTACACCGGCACCCCGCCATCACCGAGAGGAGAAGTACACCGGCACCCCGCCATCACCGAGAGGAGAAGTACACCGGCACTCTGCCATCACCGAGAGGAGAACAACCTGATTCATGTCCGCCAAACACATTGTCATATATTGTTGTAGATCCTTACCAGGTTCTGTTCTGTAGATCCGTGGCCAGCGACCCTTCTGTCCATTTACCAGCGTGCCAGGGAACAAAAAGCACCCCAGACCTCATATCACCCCAATTCCTGCACCTTCACCCCTCAGATCACCCCAATTCCTGCACCTTCACCCCTCAGATCTCCCCAATTCCTGCACCTTCACCCCTCATATCACCCCAATTCCTGCACCTTCACCCCTCAGATCACCCCCAATTCAAGGAATATATCTTATGCTATGTCTGCTTTGAATTCCTGAGCTTCCCGCAGTCCGTGTTACAATGTGTAACATTCAGTAATTGCCTATAATTTTACCTTGTAATCAATAGTTCTGTGCTCCCCCCTCCAGCTGATGGAT
>NW_017307957.1:188963-190773 GCF_000935625.1 Nanorana parkeri | reverse complement strand
TGCTCCTATAATTACAGAGCTCGTCGGAAGTTTCGTGTTGTTTTTATATTTCGATACATTCCGCCTAATTGTTACCTTGTAAGACTTTCATCGCAGGGGAGTGAGAGATGACGGCGACATCGCTGACGTTTCTTCTCTTCTATTATAATGGGGAAATGTATCATTACTGAAACAAATGTTTCCAGTTCCTCATCACGAGAAAAAAAAGAAAAAAACACATTCACTGGAAGAGGATTATTTGCTGTAAAAGCAGAACTCCAGGTTCATAGGAAACCGATCCTGTTATAGAGGAAATGCAAATCCAAAAATTATAATATGCTGCAGCTAGGGATGTCCCGATACCGGTACTAGCATTGGTATCGGGCCCGATACATAGCGCCGAAACTTGCGCTATGTTTTTTTTTGTACTTACCGCCCTGAGCATCGCTCGCGTCACTGCTGCTCCGGTGGGCGGCGCTCCAGGCAGTCGCCGGCCACCTAAATTAGAACCCCACCTGGAGCGCCGCCCACCGCAGCAGCAGTGACGCGACGCTCCTCTCCAGCTCAGCGCCGACGACGTCCTCACGCGTGAGGGAAATCGTGAGGCAACAGTGAGTAAGACGGGGCCCGGGCTTAGTTTTTCGTGTGAACAAGAACAATCTACTGCTGCGGTGCATTCTATATGTAGTACGTATACAGGACACGTAGAATGCACTGCAGCAGTATATTTACAATTATCACCGGCTAACATGAATGTGTTAAATGATCCCTAGTACAACTACATGTTATGTACTATTATGCACTACGGATCATTTAACCCATTCATGTTAGCAGGGCAGAATTGTAAATATACTGCTGCAGTGTACGGGACGTGTGTGCTGTATATGTACTATGGATCGTGATTTAACCCATTCATGTTAGCAGGTGATAATTGTAACTCTATTACTGCAGTGTACTGGACGTGTGTGCTGTATATGTACTATGGATCGTGATTTAACCCATTCATGTTAGCAGGACATAATTGTAACTCTATTACTGCCGTGTACGGGACGTGTGTGCTGTATATGTACTATGGATCATGATTTAACCCCTTCATGTTAGCAGGTGATAATTGTAACTCTATTACTGCAGTGTACTGGACGTGTGTGCTGTATATGTACTATGGATCGTGATTTAACCCATTCATGTTAGCAGGACATAATTGTAACTCTATTACTGCAGTGTACTGGACGTGTGTGCTGTATATGTACTATGGATCGTGATTTAACCCATTCATGTTAGCAGGAGGTAATTGTAACTCTATTACTGCAGTGTACTGGACGTGTGTGCTGTATATGTACTATGGATCGTGATTTAACCCCTTCATGTTAGCAGGTGATAATTGTAACTATTACTGCAGTGTACTGGACGTGTGTGCTGTATACGTACTATGGATCATGATTTAACCCCTTCATGTTAGCAGGGCAGAATTGTGAGCGCCTCCCACAAGCTGAGCACCGAGAGGCGATGCAGCGATCCTGCCCAGCGCCGACTACAAGAGGCACCGCATGAGGCTACGGGGATCGGAGTGAAACTGTGAGTAAGGGAGGCTGGGACGGGGCTGGCTGTAAATCTATTGCTATAGTGTACTGGACGTGTGTAATGTATATGTAGTGCATATATACAGCACACACCTCCACTACACTCCAGCAATAGAGTTACAATTCTCCACTGCTAACATGAATAGGTTAAATCATGATCCATAGTACATAACATGTAGTTGTACTATGGATCATTTAAAGTCACCTGTCCCTTTAAGAAAAAGTATCGGTAATTGGTATCGGCAAGTACA
>NW_017307957.1:187498-187792 GCF_000935625.1 Nanorana parkeri | reverse complement strand
CCCCAATTCCTGCACCTTCACCCCTCATATCACCCCAATTCCTGCACCTTCACCCCTCAGATCACCCCAGTTCCTGCACCTTCACCCCTCTGATCACCCCAATTCCTGCACCTTCACCCCTCAAATCACCCCAATTCCTGCACCATCATTCCTCAGATCACCCCAATTCCTGCACCTTCACCCCTCAGATCACCCCAACTGCTGCACCTTCACCCCTCAGATCTCCCCAATTCCTGCACCTTCACCCCTCATATCACCCCAATTCCTGCACCTTCACCCCTCAGATCACCCCCA
>NW_017307957.1:185190-187410 GCF_000935625.1 Nanorana parkeri | reverse complement strand
CCTCATCTCTTTGCCACGAGAGCTCCTTATTATGGGAAATTGCTCCTATAATTACAGAGCTCGTCGGAAGTTTCGTGTTGTTTTTATATTTCGATACATTCCGCCTAATTGTTACCTTGTAAGACTTTCATCGCAGGTGAGTGAGAGATGACGGCGACATCGCTGACGTTTCTTCTCTTCTATTATAATGGGGAAATGTATCATTACTGAAACAAATGTTACCAGTTCCTCATCACGAGAAAAAAAAGAAAAAAACACATTCACTGGAAGAGGATTATTTGCTGTAAAAGCAGAACTCCAGGTTCATAGGAAACCGATCCTGTTATAGAGGAAATGCAAATCCAAAAATTATAATATGCTGCAGCTAGGGATGTCCCGATACCGGTACTAGCATTGGTATCGGGCCCGATACATAGCGCCGAAACTTGCGCTATGTTTTTTTTTGTACTTACCGCCCTGAGCATCGCTCGCGTCACTGCTGCTCCGGTGGGCGGCGCTCCAGGCAGTCGCCGGCCACCTAAATTAGAACCCCACCTGGAGCGCCGCCCACCGGAGCAGCAGTGACGCGACGCTCCTCTCCAGCTCAGCGCCGACGACGTCCTCAAGTGTGAGGAAAATCGTGAAGCACCGCGATCGAGGCGACAGTGAGTAAGACGGGGCCCGGGCTTTGTTCTTGTTCACACAAAAAACTATCTACTGCTGCAGTGCATTCTTTATGTACTGTACTATGTACTACATATAGAATACACTGCAGCAATAGATTTACAATGATCCTCTGCTAACATGAATGGGTTAAATGATCCGTAGTACAACTACATGTTATGTACTATTATGTACTATGGATCATGATTGAACCTATTCATGTTAGCAGGGGATAATTGTAACTCTATGACTGCAGTGTACTGGACGTGTGTGCTGTATATGTACTATGGATCATGATTGAACCTATTCATGTTAGCAGGGGATAATTGTAACTCTATGACTGCAGTGTACTGGACGTGTGTGCTGTATATGTACTATGGATCATGATTGAACCCATTCATGTTAGCAGAGGATAATTGTAACTCTATGACTGCAGTGTACTTTACGTGTGTGCTGTATATGTACTATGGATCATGATTGAACCTATTCAGGTTAGCAGGGGATCATTGTGACTCTATGACTGCAGTGTACTGGACGTGTGTGCTGTATATGTACTATGGATCATGATTGAACCTATTCATGTTAGCAGGGCAGAATTGTGAGCGCCTCTCACAAGCTGAGCACCGAGACGCGATGCAGCGATCCTGCCCAGCGCCGACTACAAGAGGCACCGCGTGAGGCGACAGGGATCGGAGTGAAACTGGGAGTGAGGGAAGTTGGGCCGGGGCTGGCTGTAAATCTATTGCTATAGTGTACTGGACGTGTGTACTGTATATGTAGTACATACAGTATATACAGCACACACCCCCAATACACTCCAGCAATAGAGTTACAATTCTGCCCTGCTAACATGAATAGGTTCAATCATGATGCGTAGTACATAACATGTCTACGATCGAAAACGTTGGTAACGTTTTCAATCGTCGATTTTAATCGACTAAATCAATTAACTGTTGCAGCTCTAACTTGTACGTGGTCCTGAAAAAGTGGTATCGGGACATCCCTAGGTGCAGCTTATCGGCCTATAGATGTGGCGGCTGCATTCGTTTTCTAGCTGTTTTTTTGTTATTAAATCCCTGGTGATCCTGCCACTAACACACTTCCTGTCTTTCGGGTGACCACACTCAATCAGGATAACAGGAACAAGATAGAACTGCAGAACTCCGCTCCTTTCCTACTCTCCATAACTTAGAATGGAGGGGTTCTGTAGTCCTCGGAGATAGCTGGAACTATATAATTGATAGGAGTTAGGTAGAGCAGGAGGAAGTAATCACCTCACTGGATTTCTGGCAGGATCAACAACAAATTCAACTCTTTCAACTGTATGTCTAACAGAGTAAATAAGACAAGTTCATTATTAGGATTACAAACACTTTAAGCTCAGAATATGGAGGTATTCTTCACTGTAAGAGTGGTTAAGTCACCTTTTTAATTTTTTTTAATTTCAAGATTATTTCTTATTTTTTTTTAAACTTATTTTTTAAATGTATATTTATTTAATTATTTTTTTAAATCATTTTTTTCACCTAACTTTAACGCTACCACACAGGAGCTAACAAGACCCTGTGTGATAGCATT
>NW_017307957.1:181223-185155 GCF_000935625.1 Nanorana parkeri | reverse complement strand
GCGTTTCCAAGTGATCGCCGGCGGCTTCACTCACACTACATTTAGTCCTGCTTCTCCTCCAGGGCTAAATGTAGAAAACAACTTACCACCCGGCGCCAGAACTGCATGTTCCGGGTGTCGGGGGATTCCACGCTGCTGGCGCCCCTCTGCTCCCTGCCGCCCCAGGAACCCGGCCCTGCCTGTGGGAGGGAATTTCCAAAATGTACCACTCTCACAGTGAATCCCCCCCCCCTCTCTTCTAACCTCCTTCTGTGTCCTCCACACACCACTTGGTGCCATGCTCAGGTGCTCTAGTGCTGTGCACGGGGGACGCATGCATATAACAGGAGACACGCTAGGAATCATGGGACATGTAGTCCGGATGCGACGTGTAGTCCAGATGCATGATATCACAAGGGACATGCTCAGTGCACGCTCCCTGACCAGCAGTTGTGCAGCGTAGAGGGACATGCTCAGTGCTCCCTGACCAGCAGTTGTGCAGCGGAGAGGGACATGCTCAGTGCTCCCTGACCAGCAGTTGTGCAGCGGAGAGGGACATGCTCAGTGCTCCCTGACCAGCAGTTCTGCAGCGGAGAGGGACATGCTCAGTGCTCCCTGACCAGCAGTTCTGCAGCGGAGAGGGACATGCTCAGTGCTCCCTGACCAGCAGTTGTGCAGCGGAGAGGGACATGCTCAGTGCTTCCTGACCAGCAGTTGTGCAGCGGAGAGGGACACGGGGTTGGAGATCTTCCAGAAGGAGAATGATAGGAGTTTAGGGAAAAACACGGGCCGATAATGTCGATTTTACAGCGAGCTAAGTTGAGCGAGACGATAATCAGGATGTTGCACTTTGTATTATGTATTAAATCATTTCAATGTATTTCAGTAGCTGGAAAAGCATTTCATATTTTTGGTTTTAATGACTCTATTAAAGTGCTGACAGGGAATTAAAGACGAGCGTATTTAGGGAAGGGGGGGTGGGGGGCTGTGGCTGTGCGACGGCGGCGGCGGCCGTTCTCTTTTGATTCAATAAAAGCAGCTCTGTAAAAACAATATTCCCGGAGCCGTCTCCTGCCACCTCGCTGCAATCCTTCTGTCTTCTGTCTAATCATCTTTATTCATCATCCGGGAGGAATTTTAATCCGCGAGGTTCCAGGGGATCGTTCCAAGATTTCAATAACAAATTTGCAGGCTAACGGAGGTAAAGCGGAGCTGTCACAGGCAGCCATCGTGTCCTGATACATATTCATCAAGCCGACGCAGGTCGTGCAGACAAAATGCATAGAATGTAAGGCCCGGCTCACACCTGGGCGTCTTGTAGCGCGATTTCCTAGGCTCTGCAAAACGCTCAAACACCAAAATCCCATTGTTTCCTATGGGCATGGTTCACACCTGGGCGTATTACAGGCCGTATGAACGCGCTACAAAACGCCCTACGCCCAAAGAAGTACAGGAGCTTCTTCGGAGCGTATTTGCAGCGCATATCCATTGGGATAAAGCCAGGTAGCCCTCTGAAACGCGCGATTGTCGTGCGGTTTTTACCGCGATTCGCGGTAAAAATGTGCGGCACGAAACGCGCGACAAACGCGCATATTCGATACGCCTAGGTGTGAACCCAGCCTAAGACAACTGGAAATGTCACATCTGGACTGAGATGACACAATGCTCGGTTCTTCCGCCACTGGCCTCCAGTAACAGGGAATGCTGTTCATACAAAGATCCCCCACCAGGCCCTTCCGCCCAGCTCCTCATTCTTCATGGCATACAAGGCTTCCTCCTCTGCTCTAATCACCTCGTCACAGACCTACCTTCATGACTTCCCAAGCTCTGGTCCCATACTCTGCATTTCCTTCCTACTTGCCCACCGTCATTTACCAACCCTTCAAATTTGCCGCTAAAACTCATGTCTTCAGACCAGCATAAAATGACCTAAGATCCTTAAGTCACTGGTCCAGCACTGCTTCCTCCTCCACTATCTGGTAAGTACACCCCGGGCCTCAGAAGCTGTAATTGCCCCCTTTAGCTGACACTACTATTTTAGGAGTTTTGCATTGGTGCCCACCAGCCTCTGACATCAACTAAGTACATTTGTTGACTCCTCCTCTGTTGATCCTGGCAGGATGATACAACACAAAAGAGAACACCAGACCTGAAATATCTGAGGTTTATATAACACTGGTTCCCTTCATGCTCCCCAAGGAGGATGTAATTGTTGGCACCTAATCTGGAGCACCGGATTCTAAAGTGGTAGTAAATGTTGGGGGTGTACTTACTTTTTCCATATGACAAATCTGCATTTTTGTTTATTTTATGAGAATTAATACATTGTGTCAATTTATATTTCATTTGCTCAGGTTTATCCCCTTTACCTGTAGGCCCTGTATATGCACTATATTGCCACAAGTATTGGGCCCCTCCCCCTCCAAATCATTGGATTCAGGTGTTCCGTGACATTTCCCGGCTACTAAATATTCCGTGGTCACCTGTTACTGGGATTATAACAAAGTGGAAGCGACCGGGAACAACAGCAACTCAGCCAGGAAGTGGTCGGCCACGTCACATGACAGAGCGGGGTCAGCGCACGCTGAAGCGCACAGTGCGTCCCTGTGCCGATCGTGGATGTGGGCGGGCGGTGAGTGTGAGGCGGGGAGGAGGTGCGGCGTGAAGAGCATGGATGCGGGCGGGCGGGTCTGGCAGCGGCGAGCGTGGGGTGGGGAGGAGGTGTGGCGCGCAGCGTGTGTGGAGCCGTGAACAGGGCCAACTGATTGGAAGACGATTAATCGATTATTGAAAAAGTTGACAACTTTTTCAATAATCGATTATGTCGATTAGTTGTTGCAGCCCTACATGTTTGCCTGTTCAAATATGTTGAAAAAGTCAACCATTTCCATGGGGTGTACTTACTTTTTTATTGGAATGTACAGTATATACAGCTTACTGATCCAGCATTGCTTCCGCCTCTAATTGGATATAGACGTTTCCTTTTGTGCTTTATTAGTAATGTTGCTAATGTGGTGTGAATCTCTTTCCATGTTATGGTTCTGGCTCCCTATACTTGAAAAGCTTTTTTTTGCTTGAAGTTTTATTCATTGAACATAACGAGCATGAAAAGAAAAATATGTCCAATCCACTGAAAAACAAAGATTTAGTAAACTATTTGCAAAAAAATTATTTTGTCGCCATTTGTTTTCTTATTTCGGAGACAACAGTCATCTTGTTCCTGGTGAGTGTATGTCAGTGCTGACCTTGTCATACTCGTCCGCTCGGCTCCTGTCTGAGTTGTATTGTGGAAGCTGGTGTCCCAGTTATTGTCGGTTACATACTGGAGGACTATTCATAGCCTTGTCCTAAAGGCTCGTCCTACTTCCAGGTTACAGCGCTCAATCCCTCCAACATCATTCTTGCTTAAGACATGAAAGACCGATGTCCTTATCTAGACAGATGGACATTTTCCTGGCTGGTTGAAGGGAAACGACATCCTAAATATTTCTATAAAATATCTGTTATTTCTTTAGTATTCCTTGTAAATAAAATATGAAATGAATAAAGCGAATTATTTATACCTTCCAGTCCTTAGATGAGGTGGCTGCAACCTCCCTTCCCCATACCTTCCAGTCCTTAGATGAGCTGGTTGTATTCGTTTTCATTTTTCTTTTCAAGCTCTTTTCCTTTATTTTCACCTGGTGATCCTGCCAGTAACACACTTCCTGTCATAGATTGACAACGCTCATTCACTGTACTGTATCTATGGAGGGGCACATCCAAAAGGTGAATTTCCTAGGAACACTGCTAATGAACAATACAAAATCCCCCGGAGATCAATCTTACTAAGCAGCAAAAACTATCCAAACTATATTCAGGGCCGGATTTACTCTCCCTGCCGCCCCAAGGCCAGGTTCCACAATATTTTATTTAATTTATATTTAATTTAATTATTTAATATTCTTTTTTTT
>NW_017307957.1:175985-181172 GCF_000935625.1 Nanorana parkeri | reverse complement strand
AGGACACCTTACACCGGCGCCCGCAACTTTCCCACAAGGTCACCGCTGCCGCCCCTCTGCGCTCTGCCGCCCCGAGGCCGGGCCTCGGTGGCCTTGTGGGAAATCCGGGCCTGACTATATTCTACTTCTAACACTCCAGCATTGCAAATCAAATTCCTTTGGAGCCCAGAGATGACCTGTAATCCCAAAGGATGCATGAGTGAGAGTTGATAGAACTGGAAAGGGGTCACAAGTACTCCAGTTCCAAGGGCCGTCCCTACCCTGTATGCCAGCTGAGGCCATAGAGCAGGGACGGGGGTGTTGCTGCTGGAAGTGCTTTCGGGAAGGGGGCTGGCAGGGTTCCTACTGGGTTGCGTCGGATGCGGTGCGATGGGCAGCTGTGGAACCAGACAGAGAGCCGGGCCCATCAGTGGCTCTCTGTCCTGTCCCACCTAGCTCACTATAGTCACTGGTTGCCAGGAGTGTGGCGGGATGCCAGCCAGAGCATCCCACTCAGCTCCCTAGCAAATGATGACATCTGTGAGCTGTGCAGGAAGCCAGTCAGAGCTTCATAGGTTGCTAAGAGCTTAGTGTCAGTGCTCTTAGCAACCTGGGACACTGTGACGGCCCCTATGGCACCCCCCACACCTGCCTCCCCCTAATGAGATGCCGCCTGAGGTAACTATCTCAGGCTACCTTATTATTGGGATGGCCCGGCCAGTTCCCCTACTAAAAGGGAAAGGGGTCTATTGATTTGGATTATCCGCCATGGGTCGCTCATTCTAAGTGACTGGGCTTGGATATGCCTAGGAACGCCCACTCCTCCAGACTGTCACCCACCCATCAAGGCATTTTGATATTTGCATAACTCCTCCCATGAGCCCACCCACTGCTTGCATCAGGGCTGAGGGCTCTTGAGAGGAGCTGGATTCCACATCAGCTGAAGTGCTGAGGTTCCCCACCCCTGCTTTAGTGTATTATTATTATTATACAGGATTTATATAGCGCCAACAGTTTGCTCAGCGCTTTACAATATAAGGAAGACATTACAATCACAATACAATTCAAGACAAGATGGTAAGGAGGGCCCCGCCCCTGAAGGCTTACAGTCTAAAAGGGGAGGGGGAAGTGATACATGAGGAGGGAGCTGTGTGAGGATGAATTGTTTGAGAACGTGATGTCTGTGAGCTGTGCAGGAAGCCAGTCAGAGCTTCATAGGTTGCTAAGAGCTTAGTGTCAGTGCTCTTAGCAACCTGGGACACTGTGACGGCCCCTATGGCACCCCCCACACCTGCCTCCCCCTAATGAGATGCCGCCTGAGGTAACTATCTCAGGCTACCTTATTATTGGGATGGCCCGGCCAGTTCCCCTACTAAAAGGGAAAGGGGTCTATTGATTTGGATTATCCGCCATGGGTCGCTCATTCTAAGTGACTGGGCTTGGATATGCCTAGGAACGCCCACTCCTCCAGACTGTCACCCACCCATCAAGGCATTTTGATATTTGCATAACTCCTCCCATGAGCCCACCCACTGCTTGCATCAGGGCTGAGGGCTCTTGAGAGGAGCTGGATTCCACATCAGCTGAAGTGCTGAGGTTCCCCACCCCTGCTTTAGTGTATTATTATTATTATACAGGATTTATATAGCGCCAACAGTTTGCTCAGCGCTTTACAATATAAGGAAGACATTACAATCACAATACAATTCAAGACAAGATGGTAAGGAGGGCCCCGCCCCTGAAGGCTTACAGTCTAAAAGGGGAGGGGGAAGTGATACATGAGGAGGGAGCTGTGTGAGGATGAATTGTTTGAGAACGTGATGGTTGAGTGGTTAGGTTGAGGTCGGATAAGCTTCCCTGAAGAAATGAGTCTTAAGGGATCACCTAAAGGTAGTCAGAGTAGGAGATAGACAGACAGGTTGGGGTAAAGAGTTCCACAGAATGGTGGAGACTCTAGTGAAGTCCTGGAGGCGAGCATGGGAGGAGTTGACAAGGGAGCTGGAAAGCAAGAGGTCTTGGGAGGAGCGTAGGGGACGGTTAGGGTGATACTTGGAGACAAGGTTTGAGATATAGCCGGGGGCGGAGTTGTGGATTGGACCCCTATTCCCATACACTGGATGTCAGCGACCCGTAGTGGATAATCTAGATTGCAGATCACAGGGTTGGATGCGGCGAGTTTCTGAGCCACTTTATTTGTCATTTTTAAGAGGTTATTTTTAGGGACTCGACCAGTTCTGAGATGAGAAACGTTTTCATTTAGACGCTCGGCATCGCTGTCAGTCTTCATTTTTCGGCGTACTCGATACCATTATTTTCATTGCAGAATGGCGGCATCAGCGGCCTGCTCTGTATCAGCTACCAATGCATGCGCTATACATCTCCCAGAAAGTCCCCAGCCGCAGGCACACATGCATTATGTATGATGTCCGTCTAATAGGAGATGTCAGCGTTATCAGGAGGGAGCGCTTAGTATCTCGCGGGGTCAGAGTTCACGGCGATGTGACATTTCTGTCGGCAAAGTGGTGGAGGGGAGGATTGCCTGGAGGGGGGGCGCTGCGCTTCCAGCTAAACAGACACTAAGCTGCAAGCTGCATAGCCGGAGAGATCCACAGCGCTGCCTTGGGTGGAACGCAGGAATGGCGGCTCCACAAGTGTCAGTAATTCTGCGTCCCCTGCACAGAATCTCCTTCCGTTAGCGCTGAACTGACAAGGTGAGAAGATGCTGGATGATGAACTTTGTTTCGCCTCAGGCACTTATTTATATATATCACTTTTTTTTTTCTTCCTTGCGCTGCACTTTGCCCGGTGGACCTTGCACGGTTTAAAGTCTAAATCTGACCAATTTTTTGTTTTTGTTTTGGACAAAGTGAGAAAGACCAAAAGGTGACACTTCTCCAGACTTCAATGTTCCCTCAAGCCACGGGCACACCATGTGCCAGCCATAGGAGCATAAATGAAGAAATAATGTCACCAGCACACCATAGTAGTAAAGCAATAGTCCATTTAATGACACATTGCCATTCGATGCATCATTAAATGGACTATTGCTTTACTACTATGGTGTGCTGGTGACATTATTTCTTCATTTATGGTATACACGGTGACGTCCGTGGTCACTACTAGCACCCAGCCATCCATATGGGTTCCTTCCGGTAAGGAGTGCAGCAAGACCTCTGGTTCTGAGCCATAGGAGCATGTCCCCACTCCATGCACCATCAGAACAAGAAGCAAAGAGCTACACACCAATGACATCACTACCTTTTGCAAAAACGTATTTGCTTTAACACCACCTGAGAACTAAGACAGTGATAGTTCTTAGGTGGGACCTTGCAGCGTGCCTGCTGGACCGATAAAGTTTTTTCAAAAGGAATTGACATCATCGGTGTGTTAGCCTTTTGCTACTTATAGAGAGGAGTAGTTAACATTTCTGTTAAGTGTTTCTGTTCCTAACCCCATTGGGGGGATTGTCAATCACTTCCTGTCACTGTAACAAGAAATTCTGGACAAGAGATATTTGTCACCAGGGGAGGAAAGCAAAGTGTCACGTACCCAGTGGAGGCCAAGTTGATGAGGTGGCCCCTCTTGCATCTCCTTGTCAACACCCCTGGAAGTGGCAATAAGGAATGCAAGGACATGAAGCTGCAGGAGTTCCGGTTTTATAGGCAGTAGCGGGTCTGTCGAGGCTGGAAAGTGGGTGGACCAGCAAACTGTAGACCCCAGATGCAGGACCCAGACAAAGGAACCACCGGGGTGCCAAAGTCGGTAAGGTGACAAGAATGAGCACAGGATACAAGCTGAGGTCAGTAACAGCCGAGCAGCAAGGTACCAATTCAGGAGACAGAATGGAAGTCGGGATTCCAAGTCAAGGTCCATAACAGTTGGGCAATGAGGGTACCAATTCAGGAGACGGGATCAGAGTCGAGTTTCCAAGCCAAGGTCCATAACAGTTGGGCAAGGAGGGTTCCAATTCAGGAGACAGGATAAGAGTTGGGTTTCCAAGCCAAGGTCCATAACAGTTGGACAATGAGGGTTCCAATTCAGGAAGCAGGATCAGAGTCGAGATTCCAAACCAAGCTCCATAACAGTTGGGCAAGGAGGGGGGTACCAATTCAGGAAACGGGATAAGAGTTGGGTTTCCAAGCCATGGTCCATAACAGTTGGACAATGAGGGTTCCAATTCATGAAACAGGATCAGAGTCGGGATTCCAAACCAAGCTCCATAACAGTTGGACAATGAGGGTTCCAATTCAGGAGACAGGATAAGAGTTGGGTTTCCAAGCCAAGGTCCATTACAGTTGGGCAGTGATGGTACCAATTCAGGAGACTGGATCAGAGGCAGGATTCCTAGACGAAGGCGGCAAAGCAGAGGGCAGTAAGCAGAGTCAAGGGGCTGAGGTCATAATGGGCAATTTAGAGGTCCAAGAACAGCATCTAGGTGAAGACCACTCAGCAATCTCCACACAGTATTTCATTTTGTATAAGTTGCTTGGTGTGGATACCAGTGCTGTATGTGGACATGTAGAGGCTGTGAGGGCCTTGTTCTGTAACATGCTTTAACCTTTCAGGTAACATTTAAATACCCCTGACCATGACCTAATGCCTGATGCTCAATGTAGGACCCACTTATCGAAAAGTATCTGCACTGAATTCACCAATGTGTCATAGGAGACTGGTCTGCAGACCACACAGGAGCGACAACATGTTGCGGGACTTGTCTCCAGAGGGCCCAAATCCCGGAGATCTCTCTTTGTAAATACATTGGAACTGAATACAAGATGAAATTGAGGTTTGCGTAAACAAGAGACAACTATCCCAGGATCCCAGAGAGCGTGGAGCCGTCACAGGCCGGGTGAGCTTTCCGCACGGTGTGACGGGAACATCCTTGCAGGAATTGTATGCGGTTATGGGCTGCGATTTACAGAACGGGTCCATCAAGGTAATTCACCTGTCAGATGTTACAAATTGATGTGTAGACCGGCACAGACGTCCCATTTATAAGGAATAATTATTCTGATGTGGAGTCATCTGTCAGACGTGTCACAGGCTGGATGTCGGCTCGGAGGGCCGGTGCTCCCAAATTGCCTTTTTTTTTCTTTTCCTTCTTTTATTCATATTTGTTGTTGGAGGTTCATTGTGTAAACTACAAGGGCACCTTACCCCCCTCCCCCCCCCCCCCCCCCAACACCCAAAAGACCATTACTGTGTTCT
>NW_017307957.1:168586-175902 GCF_000935625.1 Nanorana parkeri | reverse complement strand
GACCCTCTCTGTTGGTTTTCTTGGCAAAATAGAGAAGGACACTGCTGGGTCCTTTTTAGAGTCAGTTTGGTGAGATGCTGATTAGTCTTTATCAGTACATTTTATTGACTGGGGGAGGAAACTCACAAAAATACGCTTAGAACATGCAAACTCCATGCAGAAAGTCCAACCCAGGACCCCTGTGCTTCAAGTCTATAGTACTTGATGTGGTGGCTGCTGCATTGGTTTTCTTTTTAGGCTTTTTCTTCTTTTATTTGCACCTGGTGATCCTGCCAATAAGACATCATCTAAGGTGATAGCGCTCGCTCACCGTATTGTGTCTATAGTGGCACAGCATTGTCATCTGTAACTGTTCTTGGATGGCCCCCTTCATTCACTGGACTTCAGTTCTTTCAATCATGGAGGCTCAGCATCGCATGTGGGTATCACCTAGGGCTGTCTGCATGCAAATATTCCATCTTCCCAGTCCTTGGATGTGGCAGCTGCATTAGTAGCACACTTCCTGTTCCAGGGGGATAGAACTCACTCACTGCAGTGTATCAGTGGCAGCAGTCTTTGTTACATAGAAGGTAATGTTGTATAAAGACGCAGGTCCATCCAACAAGATATTCATTTTATCGTTCTACGTGAACTCATCCGTTGTCTTCAGACTTTATACGGTCCCTGAGCTTTATACTGTATGTAATAAACATCAACAACAATGCCCAGACATTCTGTCTGCCCCAGTGGTGAATCTGAGGCGGTCACACGCGATACTGTCCCAGGGGCCCGCTACTCCTCTGCACATCGCATCTCCTGAAATGTTTCCGAAAACCTGCTTTGTATTTATAGCATTGCCCTTTAATAGTCATTTAAAATGTCCCAAAACTTCCAAAAATAAGAACTGAACGTGCAGAAAAGGGACTTTAGTATTAAGTTCAGTCCAAGACAAGGATCAGTGACTGCCATATACATTGCTGTCCTGGAATTTCAGGGACTGCTTGGCACCGCACAGATAATTATCTTAACAAATATGACATGGAGTGGCCGTGATTCTGGTGACGGTGTTCTGGGTGTTGTGGGGGGGGGGGGTATGCAATGGATGGTGTGCAAAGTGTTAAAAGCCTAAATCCGGCCAAGTTTTGTATCCTGTGTGCCCCGTGTCTTCAAGTACACCCCAGTGTGCCCAGGTCATGGAGTGGTTCCAAGTGCATCCCAGTGTGCCCATGTCATTCAGTGGTTCCAAGTGCATCCCAGTGTGCCCATGTCATCCAGTGGTTCCAAGTGCATCCCAGTGCGCCCAGGTCATGGAGTGGTTTCAAGTGCATCCCAGTGTGCCCATGTCATTCAGTGGTTCCAAGTGCATCCCAGTGTGCCCATGTCATCCAGTGGTTCCATGTGTGCCCCAGTGTGCCGGTGTCATCTAGTGTCTCCAAGTGTACTGTGCCCCAGTGTGCCCATGTCATCCAGTGGTTCCAAGTGCACCCCAGTGTGCCGGTGTCATCGAGTGGTTCCAAGTGTGCCGGTGTCATCGAGTGTCTCCAAGTGCACCCCAATGTGCTCTGTGTTATCTAGTGGCTTCTAGCGTGCACCTGTGTCCATCAAGTGCATCCATGTCTCCAAGTATACCCTAGTGTGCAAAATTCATCAAGTGGCTCCAAGTGCGCTCTGTGACATCTAGTGGCTTCGAGCATGTGTGCCCCATGTCTTCAAGTGCACCCCAGTGTGCACATATCATCTTGTGGTATCTAGTGCACCCCAGGATGCCCATTATCTACTGACCTCTGGTGTGCCTCTGTGTCCCCCAGATATTCCCCTGTGCACTCTTTGCTCCAATTGCTCCTCAGTGTCATTAAGTGCACCCCAGTGTGCCATGTCATCTAGTGGCTCCAATTGCTCCTCAGTGTCATTAAGTGCACCCCAGTGTGCCATGTCATCTAGTGGCTCCAATTGCTCCTCAGTGTCATTAAGTGCACCCCAGTGTGCCATGTCATCTAGTGGCTCCAATTGCTCCTCAGTGTCATTAAGTGCACCACTGTGTGCTCACGTCTTCTAATGGCTCCAAGTGCTCCCCAATGTCATCAAGTACACCCTGGTATGCCCTGCTGTGTTATTTAGTGGCTTCTAGCATGCCTTTGTGTGCCCATGTGTCCTCCAAGTACTCCCATATGCTCCAAATGTGCCCATGTCATTTAATAGCTTCAAGTGTACCCCCATCTCTCCAAGTGCACCCCAGTGCACTCTGTGACATCTAGCATTCCCCTTTGTCCCCCTCAAGTGTGTCCCATCTCTCCAAGTGCACACCAATGTGCCCATGTCATCTGCACCCCAGTATGCCCATGTTATCTACTGACCTCTCGCGTGCCTTTGTGTGCCCCAGATATTCCTCTTTGCACCCTGCATCTCAAAGTGAACCCCAGTGTGCCATGTCATCTAGTGCGTCCCAGTGCCATCAAGTGCACCCCGGTGTGCCCTGTGTTATTTGGTGGCTTCTAGCATGCCTTTGTGTGCCCATGTGTCCTCAAAGTGCTCCCATGTGAGCCATGTCATTTCATATCCCCAAGTGCACCCCATTGTGCCCTGTGTCATCTAGCATGCCCCTATGTTCCCCAATTTTGCCCCTGTATCTTCAATTGCTGACTATTCACAGTAGCCATGAGAGTCCAGGGTGCGGGTAAAAGGGGGAAATGACGGTGTGGGCAAATAAGGTTTTTAGGCTTTAGCTTCTGAGCAGCAAATGTACACTCAGCCGATGAAATGGGATCGAATGCAGTTGGTCTCCACTAATCAATCATTTGCAATTTGAAAACCGCAAATAGGGACAAACGGAGTGATTTTGGCAACATTGATTTTACAGTAAAATTACTTTTTTGCCTGCCGAGGGTTTTTTTTTTTAAAAACCTCCCAATTCCAAACACTGAGCTGCTAAAATATGATTCTCTTATTTTTTCCGATGTTATATTTCGAGTAGTTTAGTTTATTTAAAGGAGAACTATGGGGTCAGGGCTTTTCCCCATAGTTCTCCTGAGGGTAACAGGAGGACACAAACTAGCGTCCTCCCGTCACCCTAGGCTCAGTATACCGCGAGCTACAGCTCCCTACGTACTGAGACGCCGCAGCTGAAGAGGATCCCGACAATTGTGCCAGGATCCGCCCAGCTGCGTGACTGACAGCTGACTATGCCTATCTAGAGGCAGAGCCAGCTGTACCCGCCCCCTCCCCCGTCCGTTCCGCCAGTCAGCGCTGGAGGATCGGAGCGGGGAGGGGGGAATCCAGCCCCTCCCCTGTCACGGCAGAGAGCCGTGACAGGATCGAGAGGTGAGCGAGCGCCGGTATGTGTTCGCTCACCTCCCGATCTACTGAGCCGACCTGTGACAGTCTCATTGTCACAGGTCGGCTAGAACTATGAGGTGAGTGAAAAGCCCCTCCCCCTCATAGTTCTCCTTTTAAGGGTCTTATTTTTTTTTTTTATTCACTCAAGATTCACACAGCTTTCACCCAACATTCATGGAATTTTTTTTCATTGGATTCGGTTGGAAGAATCCCAGGGGTAAAGTTGTGCGAATCGTATGCGAGAACATTTCTAAACAGGCCAATTTCGTTTTCTTTGCGATTCTTCCTCCAATTCTGTGTATTTCATCGTTACTAGTCCGCTGTCTCTTTAAATTTTTTATTTGACTTTTTTTGTACTTTCTGTTTTCTTTTCTTTCTGTGATAAAACCCCCCAAAAGCGATGAGGCTAAGGAGCAAGCAGAGCGAGAGAAAAAAGCTCCTGTAACCCTCAGGGGCCATTTAAAGCTCATTGCATCCTTTGAAAACCACTAAAACCACCTTTCTCATCGACTCCAACACATTTCACCACAATGGCAGAAATTCCCTAAATTCTCACAATTTTACCAAAATTTTGGCTAACTAAAACCCTCTCAATATCGCTTATCCGTTATAGGAAACGTTCGAAGCGCCCAGTGCCAACCAATGGCCATATCATAGATACTTTGAATATTACTGTACAAATGGTGGTGACGCCACTAGTTGCCAGGAGCTGAGCGGGACCCTCTGGCCGGCATCGTGCCCAGTTTCTGGCAGCCAGTGATGTCAGTGAGCTGAGCCGGTGAGATGATCCATCCCCCCACCCCCCCTTTAGAGCTAGGGGTCAATCAGCGCAGCCACGCCCCCCGCACTCGGATAGGGAATGGGAAGAACAGCCGTGTGGTCACATGACCACAGAATAAAACTACAAACTAGAATGATTCACTTCAATTGAAACATTAGCAAGGTTGTTTGAATGTTGATTTCAGTTGTATGACTTCATATATACTTCATCTCAGTGGCGTAACAATCGCCATAGCGACCCAGGCGGCCGCTATGGGGCCCGGGCACAGGGGGGCCCGGCCAGGGCATCCCTCTGATGCCATGTGGGCCGCCTGGGTCGCTATGGCATGTAAGGGTGCTGGCTGTCACTGACACAGCTCATCAGCAGCCGCGGCGCGTTTCCACTCACAGTCAGTGACAGGCAGCAGCTGCGGCAGAAGAGGCCGGCGTTCACAGTAAAGGAGGAGGCGGGGCCTGCCTAAGAGCAACCCCGCCTCCTCTTACATCACTGGCCCGTCGATAGAAGAGGAGGCGGGGCCCGGGGACCACGGAGGCGGACAGCGCTGACAGGTTAGAGGTGTGCAGCCCATCTGAGACCCCGCAGAGCCCGCCATAGAGAGTCTATGGCGGGCTCTGCAGGGTCACTCTCAGATGGGCTGTTTGGGATCTCAAGTGGGCTCTGCAAGGGGCATAACTAGCAATCACGGGGGCCCCATACAACATTTTGCTATGGGGCCTTGTGATTTCTAGTTACGCCCCTGCTTCATCTGGCTTTTTCCTGTTTCTCTTTCTTTCCATCCTCTGCCAACGCCCCTCCCCCCCGCCGTTAAAGTTTCCATTATGGCCGCCGATTCTTCTGGATTTGGCCACTGGTAACGCTGGGCGGACACGAGTCCTTTTTTAATGGCAAATAGAACTGTAAGCTTTAATCCAAAGTGACGGCTTTCCATTAATGATTCTCTTTAGGGGAAACGCGGTGCAGAAAAGCGCAACTTAATGAGGGAGGACAGAGGCCGCGGCGGACGTCGATAGGCCTTCCAGCTGCCGGTGCTCGGGCCACAGAGAGTAGAGGGCAACATGCGAGGACAGAATCCCTTATTAATATATTAAACCCGATCGCTACATTCTCATAAATTCTGCAAATGAATGTCGTCTCGAAAGGCAATTTTCAGTATTTTTCAAATCTGCGTCTTTCATTATATAATGATCCCGGGTGATCCCGCCATGGCAGTCCTTGTTCAGGTACTTTCTGTGTTGGGGTGACAACGCTCTGTCCCCGTGTCCCAATTTGTTCTCATGCATTGTGTTAGGGAAGGAGCGATGTCCCCCCTGTTTGCTGGAGCGGAACCCCAATAGCAAGGAACAAAACCAGGCTGAGGTACAAGATAGGATGATCCAAAATGCGTCGTCAGAGTACAGTCCGGGTCGAGGCAGGCAGCGAGTATCGTAAACGGTGAGGCAAAGCCAAGAGTCGGTAACCAGGAGATCCAAATAGCGGGTAAGGGAGACAGGAAACAGGAAATGAGGCATCGTAGCTGCTTTGGGAGCGGCAGTATAACTCGGCAACAAGTCTTGGCTCTGGCTGAAATTTAAACACAGCAGGGGCCAGCGACGCCCCCGTTGTCTGGGCAACCAGGAAACCGCAGGTCCCTGCGAACCAATGGGACGGCTGGTAGAGGAGTGCTCGCAAGGTCTACTGAGTAGGCCTCGCGACTAAGAAGCCACGGCAGTGCCACATGCGCGCGTCACACACGCATGCGCTCATGTGCACACCTGCAGCGTGCCGCCGGGCACCAATTCACCCCAGGAAGGAACCTACGATCTCCGAGAGGGCACCCCTGGTCCCACGACACATTGTCTCCCTGGCACACAGGATAGTCTTATACTTCCTTCCCGTACTGAGTGTATTGGGTGGATTGTGTTACGTTTTAGCAGTTTGATCCTCCCAGGCACTGTCATGGTATCACATCCCAAGCTTCAGACAACGCACCAGCTAGGGCCTCCTGCGTTCTGCTATAGAATGTGCTCCAATGGGCAGCAGGGAGGTGGATTGTTTGCAGTTATCCTTTCCCCCGACCATTCCAGGACTACGAATGGTGCTTCATTGTGCGTGACATCATCAGTAGGGATGAGCAGAGCGATTTTTGGTATTTCTTATTTTGCCGCAAAATGACCAATTTACCTGTCCGCAGAAACTCTCAATTTCACATATTGAGCTGCTTAGGCAAACTGAAAAATATTCTTTCCACTACTTGGGGAGTTAATAGTAATATAATATATTATATGGTGGGTAGTTTTAGTTTATTTCCCATCGGGGTCTATTTATAAACAATTTGCAGAGCCATTCGCCCTGCGAACGTTCATTCTCTCTGCCAGTGCGTGGCAATGCCACGGTGGAGTATGGCAACTTTGGCGCCCAGGACTCTCAGCCAGAGGGGCCGAGTGGTTCCAGGTTTTCCGGACTATAGTGGAAGGGAATCTCTAGTCCCGGGGGCCAGGTGTTGCCAATGTCCAGTATAGGTGGATCAGGTGGCTGACAGCGGCCTCATTAGGAGCCCAGTGCTCAGAGTTAGGGTGCCCACGATTATGGTAAGGTGTGTGGAAGCCGTGCGACCTCTGCTGCTGTAAGGTCGCACAACTTCTAACTTACGGACATGTTCGAAAACCCGCCGAGCATCGTACGATGTTAGGCGGGTGTGTAGCATGTTCGTACGATAAAAGCCTGACGGGCCGGTGTGCGGAAGCAAACTGAGATACCACTTTCTCTCTCGGGTCCGTTCCGTTACTCAGTGGGTGGGGTTTCAATAGGCAGTCTGCTATTGGCTATTTCAAATTAAAATAGCCAATAGCAGTCTGGCTATTGCTCCCGGCTGCTCGCATCCATCTACTGCCTGTGGAAGCTAGCCGGCAGGAGAATAGGGCCGTGAGTACGGCGGGGGGAATTGGGGGATGTGCCACAGGAGGGGGGCTGGGAGGGTGCAAGTAGCTGGTATTGCCTATCTCCTGTGTGATAGCAATAACGTTAAAGGAGAACTATGAGGGGGGAGGGGCTTTTCACTCACCTCATAGTTCTAGCCGACCTGTGACAATGAGACTGTCACAGGTCGGCTCAGTAGATCGGGTGATGAGGGAATACATATCGGGTTCACTCGCCTCTCGATCCTGTCGCGGCTCTCTGCCGTGACGGGGGAGGGGCTGGATTCCCCTCTCCCCGCTCCGATCTGCCAGCGCTGACTGGCGGAACG
>NW_017307957.1:161354-167939 GCF_000935625.1 Nanorana parkeri | reverse complement strand
CATTGCAGAACCTGGCATTGGAGCAGCAGGGAGAGTAAATCCGGCCCTGTTGGTAACTATGTAATGATGGAGTTTCCTCCAGTTCAGGAAGTTCATCGCTCGTCTTCTCTCCCCTCTCTCCGGAGCTTAGCTCTTTCCTCAACGTTCGCAAAGACGATGCCTCGGGACTTCAAACACCAGCTGATAGCGACGTCACCCCCCAGCTGCCACGTAAGCCCCTCAAACATCAGCTGTGTGCAGGCGCCGGGGTCAATCCACTCCAGGCTTTCTGAATGGAAGCTTTAATGATTCCAGTCATTTCTATTTCAATGAGACTTTTTTTTTTTTTTGCTTTGCCAGCACAGATCTGCTTATGGAATTAGAAGACAGTGACAGGACTCGTGGGGGGGGTCAATGGAGGCGAAGGAGCCTCGGCCGGTAGGCGTCAGCAAATGGGTTATTGATTATTTCATATTCAGCCGCACAGCACAGAGCAGATGAATCATTCAATATATTTAACTAAGAGGATTGGAAAGCGAGCCGGTTAATCAGCCGCGGATCGGTCCCCGGAACAATGGAGGGGGAGATGGCAATAAAATACAATTTAGTTTTTAATCAGGACTCAGTAAACTCTCCGTTCCAGATACAGAGTGACTGCGCCACGCCTTCGTCAGTGCTCGCGGGCATCTCAGGAAAGCCACTAATTGGTATTGACCGGGCGTCCATATTGTGAGCGAGGAAAGATGACCCCCCCCCCATATGATACAAGTCAATGTCTGCTTACATGTGTGACATAAAACAAATGTATCAATTTTATGTGTTTTTTCTTTTATTAGCTGCGTTCAGCTGTACAAAATGTATATATTTTTTTAATCAAGTAAATGTAAAATATTATTGTTCTTTTACATGCAGACAGCATGCGATCAATATGTGAACACAGACAACAAAATGAGCCATTGACCCTGCAAAACTGCATTAACATTGATTCTGTGCAAATGGAGGCAAGAGCCAATGTTATCAGTTCATTATGTAGTATATTGGCATATTTTCTTTCCAAGCCGCATGTAATATCAGGAAAATACCACATTATGGCCACTAGATGGAGCTGGGGAGCATAGCAAATAAATACCGCTTTTCCTATGCTCCTCATCTCCATCTAGTGGCCATAATGTGGTATTTTCCTGCTCTGTTATTTGACCCGGTAGGAAAATATACTAACATTTTTTGTTTTTTTGGCTCCATTTGCACAGAACGAATGCGCAACTTCACCAGTTGGATGGCTCTTTTTTTTATTTTATTTTTAAATACGCCCCTTTGTGTGCTTTGTAGAGATGCACCGAAATGAGAATTTTAAACCAAATATAAATAAAATGTCAGGCCGAAACCGAAAATAATTTTTTAAAACATTTTCTAAAATATTTTATTTGTATTTATTTTTTATTTATTTCTATTAAATATTTGTAACTTTACTGCTGGGGGTCCTTCGAGGGAAATATCGGGGATCTAAACAGACCCCCGATATTTCCCTTTTTTAAATAGAAAAAGAGATTGGGGATGTACATGCTGTTCATTGTTCTCTTGGATTTATTTACTTTTTGGGGGGGAATCTGTTTGGACTATTTTAATAAACATTTGGATCACTGAGGAGACTGAGGAAATGCTTCCTGCTGCCTGCAGTCTGATGACTGGGGGATGCAAGTGGCGTCACAAGGGGAGTGCGTCGCACACCGGGTGACACCATCGGAGGGGTGAGACCAAAATGACTGACAGTAAGACGGGCACTCGGTCATGGACTGAGCGCCCGACACTTTCAGGATTGAGGAGGGGACCCGGCGGCATACCTTATCCCGCCGTGTGCCTGTCTCCTCCTCTCCATGCCGGTGTCCATCATCAAGATGGCCGCCGGCAGGTATCAATAGGATCATAGCACATGTGCGGTGATGTCATGGCAGGGTGTCACCCGGTAACCGCTCCAGGTGACACCCAGGCCCCTGATTTGGATTGCACTCGTTCTGGTTTTGTGTGGCTGATCTTTTGAGGATTCGTTTGAACAAGCGGGAAGCGCACTATAGCCTGCACCCAGAATGTGGACTGTAGCCTGCACCCAGAATGTGGACTGATCACAGCGGAATTTAGAACTGAGCGGGGAGTCGATGGAGCTTTCCTGAACCTTTTTATTTGACTGTTGCCTCTCTCTGTCGTGTAACGCAGTCACTGTAAATATTCCTGCACTGTTTAAATTAAAACAATATTTAAAATCGCTGAGCTGAATCTCTAAATTGCTGGAACTAGAAATGAAACAACTGTCTGGAGAAGCTACCCTAGTGTGGACTCTGTTACATTCCTGTCTGGGCGTGGCAGCAAGCGATGCAGATCATTTTTATAGGTCAGAACTGACGCTAATCATGGTGGTGGCCACTGTGTGTGCATGTAATGGGATAACCTGCCCCAGTAATGATCACTCTTGGTCTGCTGGTGCTCAGGTGGTTGTCCCGTGAGCTGGAGAGAGATCTCTGCGCAGGGAGAGAGTGTAATGATCACAATGGCAGTAAAAATAAATAAAAGAACAAACGTCTGATTGGTGGAGGCGGAACCGCACAGACTGATCTGCAATCTGCATCAGAAAATCGGAAACTTGTTCTTACATTCACAGATGTACTGTATGTAAGCAGGACACTAAGCAGCAATGCGAGTGGGATTGAGTGGGGTTCCATCTCCCATTTACTGGTGGTTAGAGACCCCCTGTGACATCATTACCCTAATAGGGAGTAGAGTCGCCTATTATTATGGCACGGGTGGGGGAGGGGAGGCTTTTCCAGTATATAAGATATCCACATTGGCTCCTGCTCAATAACGTGGTAGCCCACACACCAGTGGCGGAAACTATCGCCATAGCGACCCAGGCGGCCGCTATGAGGCCCAGGGGGGCCCGGCCAGGACGAGGGACAAAAGGGGTCCCCCTGATGCCATGTGGGTCGCTATGGCATCGCAGGCTGCTGGCTGTCACTGACTCTGCAGCGGCTGTGAGGAGCAACGCGCCGCTATTCAAATCGGTGACAACCTGTCAGTGACAGCCAGGAGCTGCGGAGGAGGAGGCTGAGCTCGGCAGCGGAGGAGAAGGTGGGGCCCGGCGTTGGTGGCGGAGGAGGAGGCGGGGCCCGGTGGTGGAGGAGGCTGACAGCGGATCAGGGCTGACAGGTAAGAGGTGTGAATGGGTGTGAGCAGCCCACCTGAGACCCTGCAGAGCCCACCATAGAGAGCCTATGGCGGGCTCTGCAGGGTCACTCTCAGGTGGGCTGTGTGGGGTCTCAGCTGGGCTCTGCAAGGGGCGTAACTAGAAATCACGGGGCCCCATGCAAAATGTTGCTACACACGATGGAGCCTAAGTCACGCCAGAGGCCCCCTGTACTGGTTCACTGTGCACAGACTGCATACAGTATATACATAACCTTGTGTGAGAAGCTTCAGGTAGAAGCAGCTACCGTTGCCACCAAGGCGGCACTCTGTGGCAGCGCGGAGGGGCCAGGTGGGAGGGGCGCCTTTTGTTTTATAGATGGGCGTTTTGTCATGACGGATTCTCTTTAATGGAACCATCAGTTCCAACGCTTAACTAGATGTCTTTTCCCTTTGAATCCGACTCTGTGCTGCGGCAGCTCTGAGGGATGAACGGGAACTTGCTGCTCGCTCTTCCCTCGGGATGTAAATGTGCTTTTCTATTCCTTTGATTAATAATATTACAGTCTTCTTTCTTCATAAAGATCCTCGGGGCCGCCGCCGACACCCAGCCAGCATCTACTGAGTGATTGTCGGAGAGCCGTGCGCGCCTTGTACCAGTCTGTCATCCCAAATAGGACGAATGATTATTTCGGGGATGGTCCTGATCCAAAACTCCCAGGATGGCCTCCCGTGACCTCGTGTCGCAGAAGAATTTCGCTCTTCAGTGACATCGACAGCTAGGGAGCGTTTACTGAAACAATTGGCAAAATTCTGAGGTGGGATTAAGTGTGATCTGTGTATTGGCCACATATTGGCTGTGTACTGGCCACGTATTGGCTGTGTATTGGCCACGTATTGGCTGTGTATTGGCCACATATTGGCTGTGTATTGGCCACATATTGGCTATGTATTGGCCACGTATTGGCTGTGTATTGGCTATGTATTGGCTGTGTATTGGCTATGTATTGCCTGTGTATTGGCCACATATTGCCTGTGTATTGGCCACGTATTGGCTGTGTATTGGACACATATTGGCTGTGTATTGGCCGTGTATTGGTCATGTATTGGCCACGTATTGGCTGTGTATTGGCAATGTATTGGCCATGTATTGCCTGTGTATTGGCCACATATTGGCTGTGTATTGGACACATATTGGCTGTGTATTGGCCACATATTGGCTGTGTATTGGCTGTGTATTGGCCATGTATTGGCTGTGTATTGGCCTTGTATTGGCTGCATATTGGCTGTGTATTGGCCACATATTGGCTGTGTATTGGCCGTGTATTGGCCATGTATTGGCTGCATATTGGCTGTGTATTGGCCACATATTGGCTGATCGGATTAGCGGATTGGCCGGAGCTACGGCTGATCCTGCGGCTAGCTTTGTGAATAACCCTTTACATTTCTAACAGCTGCCGCACACAAGGTAGCAGGGGCAACACAAGCCTAACGTCACTCAATAAGATGAGGACTCGGGTCGTGCAAAGTTTCAGGGCAATTGATTGAGGTTTAGGCCCATTATGGTACATTCATCCATTTTCACATTAAATGTTTTAGGATGTCCCTGTAAGAAGCTGGGAGAAAAAGCCAATAGCAGGCTGGCCAATCAAACCCCGCCCACTGAGCAGAGGAGCGGACCTGAAAAAAGTTCTCAGTGGGCGAGTAAAATAGCCAGCCTGCTATCGGCTATTGCTCCCCGTTGTTTACATTGTGCTGCTGACCGCGGATTTTCAGCCTCCGGCCCGGCTGCAAGATGCAAGTAAATAATTTCATTAGCAACTAAATAAATTTGCGGTTGCTGAGGAAATGTTTTAGTCAGCACCAAGCCGCCGGCAAAGAGAACAAAAAAATATGATTTTATTTGCTGGTTACTTGAGAGTTGCCGGTTGCTTGAATGCCGGATAATGGAGAGTTTACTGTCTGACAGTCCTGGTGTCCTGTGTGAGAGGTCACTACAAGTGTCAGCAGTCCCTGTCCATTAGGGTTAAAGGAGAACTACAGGCTCAGTGTTTTCCCCCATAGTTCTCCTTAGGGTAACGGGAGGACACAAACTAGCGTCCTCCCGTCACCCTAGGCTCAGTATATAGAGAGCTACAGCTCGCGGTATACTGAGACGCCGGAGCGGATCCCGGCATCGATGTCGAGATCCGCCCAGCTGCGTGAGTGACAGCTGGCTCTGCCTATCTAGAGGCAGAGCCAGCTGTACCCGCCCCCTCCCCCGTCCATTCCGCCAGTCAGCGCTGGAGGATCGGAGCGGGGAGAGGGGAATCCAGCCCCTCCCCCTGTCACGGCAGAGAGCCGTGACAGGATCGAGAAGTGAGCGAACGCCGGTATGTGTTCTCTCACCTCCCGATCTACTGAGCCGACCTGTGACAGTCTCATTGTCACAGGTCGGCTAGAACTATGAGGTGAGTGGAAATCACTCCCCCCTCATAGATCTCCTTTAAGGTTAGGATCCAGTTTTAATAGACAGGGACTGCTGACACTTGTAGTGCCCTCACACGCACGGCACCAGGATTGTCATATAATGGTTAGCGGGCCCGGCCTCTGATTTTATTCCCAACCCCCAGCGTGGCCCTTCAGTAAGTTTGGATTTGACTCTCTTCCTCTAAAATGAAATCAAACTTCATATGAAGTGAAATCCGCCTCCGCGGCCTCGGAAAGTCGGAAGCTTTGACCTTAGAGCTTTCTGCGCCTCCAATGTTCCGGCGGGAGGTAAGTAGCCGCCGGAATAATCAGAGGCCAGAACCTCCAGCGGCTTTCCCGGAAGAAGGCGCCTTGCTGTGATCGCATAGAAACAGGTTTGATTCTCTCAGCGGTCGTCTTCTCATTTCTCCTCCTTCATCGATCCATTAGAGTCCATCGGCCCTCTCTGAATATCGATCGCCGGCTTCTGTGATCGGCCTCACACAGCGTCCTCTCTGAGTGTACGGTGTCTGGGGGGGGTGAGCCTGGCATGGGGCCCGTGGCTGCCGCACATCCTGCTTGGATACAGAAGTTTTCCAGCCTGACAGGTTTACTTATATAGAGCTTTACTGTAGATGTGGAAGTAATACGCTGAAATAGTTACATCTGACCTCCGTCCTCCCCTTCAGTCTTCTATCTGACCTCTGTCCTTCCCTTCAGTCTTATATCTGACCTCCGTCCATCCCTTTAGTCCTCTATCTGACCTCCGTCCTTCCCTTCAGTCTACTATCTGACCTCCGTCCTCCCCTTCAGTCTTCTATCTGACCTCCGTCCTTCCCTTCAGTCTACTATCTGACCTCCGTCCTCCCCTTCAGTCTTCTATCTGACCTCCGTCCTTCCCTTCAGCCTTCTATCTGACCTCCGTCCTTCTCTTCAGTCTACTATCTGACCTCCGTCCTCCCCTTCAGTCTTCTATCTGACCTC
>NW_017307957.1:154162-160379 GCF_000935625.1 Nanorana parkeri | reverse complement strand
CTTCAGTCTACTATCTGACCTCCGTCCTCCCCTTCAGTCTTCTATCTGACCTCCGTCCTTCCCTTCAGCCTTCTATCTGACCTCCGTCCTTCTCTTCAGTCTACTATCTGACCTCCGTCCTCCCCTTCAGTCTTCTATCTGACCTCAATCCTTCCCTTCAGTCTTCTATCTGACCTCCGTCCTTCCCCTTCAGTCTTGCACACCTTTCGGTCACCAGTCCCCATGCTATCCCCTCTTCTCCTGCACTGACCTACGATATCTCACATCTCCTCCTCTTGTTTCTTTGGTCACATGTGAGATTTGGGGGTCAGGTTGTTGGACTCATATTGTGATATTATATTTGTTATTCATGTTTTCTTGTTCTGTGTTGCATTTCTTGCTGAGATAACCCGCATAGTATACTTTGTATCCAGTGACCGGGGCTGAGTCCATTCACAGTTGATAGGAGGTCACATGGGCCGGTCGGAGGATATTTATGACACAGTATTTGAGGTTGAATAAAGACGTTAGAGGTACATCGGGTTTCGGCCTTTATTGGGGAATATTTATGGTGTTTTTAGGTATTTTTTACATTTGTAGGTTGTTTTGCGAGTTGCCTGGTTGGTGTTTTCGGTTTTGTTGATATACAATGAAGTCGTTCTGTCTTCTATTCATTACTATGGTGCGGACTGTTGTTTGGAAGGGGGTAGTCAGGGCCGGATTGGGAACATCATGGGCCTGGTACTGTTGGTTGGGCGGACTGGAAGCAGCAGAGGCGGCTTTTCACTCCTGGAGCCTCCTCGCTGATCATAGACCCGCTGGGGCCTCTGCTTGGTTGTGTTCAGCATGGCCGGCCCAGATTGCCATTGGGCATACCAAGGTGATCTGGGCTTGCCGGGCCTATTTTCAGTGGTGGGCCTGGAGATAGCGCTCCAGTAGCCCCTGAGGTACAGTCAGTGTAAGGTTATGGTCAGTGTAAGGTTATGGTCAGTGTAAGGTTATGGTCAGTGTAAGGTTATGGTCAGTGTAAGGTTATGGTCAGTGTTAGGATTTTGGATAGCATTGGGCTCAATGTTACCGTTATGGTTAGTGTTAAGGCTTTGGTCAGTGTACAGGTCAGTGTGAAATGCACCTGTAGTAGGCTGAGACCGAAGTGGATCTTAGGCTGAGGATAAGGCGAAGACGCGGTCAGGCGGGCAGGGTCGGCTGCCTGACCAGCGAGGTACAGTCAGGATCCAGGAGAGTAGTCGGGAGGCGGGCTGAGGTCTTGACGCGATCGGGCAGCAAGATACAAAATCGGCAAGCAGAAGACTAGTCAGGAAACAGGCAAGAGTCACGGTGTAAATCCAGCATATGACACGGAGGCCACTCACACAGGAAACTAACCCAAATCAACAGGCTCAGAGCACAGGAAGTGTCCGGTATTTGCAGATCTTCTACAGCTGGTTGGCAGGTGGAGCCAAAGTGTCCATAAGGAGAGCTGCTGAGGACAAAAAAACCTGCAGCAGAAACCAAGTCCTTCCAGTGGCCATATTCAAAATATGCTGCTCGGCGCCGAGTATCAGTTTGAGGTGAGGTGGGCTGGGGGTATGGCCGCAAAGGAGCTCCCTCCATACGTACATTGCTTTATAGCTCCCTCGCATGTCCTGTGGAGGTGCCTGGACTGGAGTGACATCACATTCTGGCTCCTGGCACCTCTACAGGAGCACATGTGTGCTGCACAAGCAATCAAGCAATGCACCTATTGATGGAGCTCCATCACAGCAGCCCACGCTGCCGTGTGCGTTCCATTGCAATGCGCCTTGGGTCACGACTTACTGACCGAGGACAAATGTGTGACAGGGCAGATGTGGAGAATTTGCATGTAATATATAATAAAAGTATCATGTCTCCTGTGACTGGACCTGCACTGGCGATAATGTCCTCCTACTTACTCTTATATTACAATTATCATCATTATTCACACTCGGCATACTGAACCTATCACGCAGGTGAAAGTAAGACGGACTTGAGAGGATAAATTATGGAGTCTCAGTGAAGTGACAGTTCCAGGCTCCTCTAATGAGGGAATGTACAGGAACCCAAAGCAACTCGTCGACAGCCATCTTTCTAGCTGATCCTAGATGCAGTCTGATTGCTGTGGGTTACGGCACTGCACAGACTTGGTACATAAACTCCAGGGGCGTAACTAGAAATCACAGGGCCCCATAGCAAAATTTTGTATGGGGCCCCGTGATTTCTAGTTATACCCCTTGCAGAGCCCACTCGAGATCCCACCTGAGGGTGACCCTGCAGAGCCCACCATAGACTCTCTATGGTGGGCTCTGCAGGATCGCCCTCAGGTGGGCTGGTCGCACTCCTTACCTCCTCCGTCGCCGGGCCCCCGCCTCCTTCTTCGTCACCGAGGCCGGCTCCTCACCTGCTGCCGAGCACGGGCCCCGCCTCCTCCTCCACTGCCGGTGATGTCAGAGGCTCGCGACGTTGATAGAACACCGGGTCCAGCCTGCTCCTCCCCGCTGCTGCCGGCTCTCATTGACTGTGGAGACGAATGCGCCGCTGCACAGATGATCTGAACATCGGCGTGTTCCTCTTCAGCCGCCAGTGAAAGCCGCCAGCAGAGGATCCCATAGCGACCCAGCACGGCATCTGGCCGGGCCCCACTGTGCCCTGGGCCTCATAGCGACCGCGAGGGTCGCTATGGTGATTGTTACGCCACTGATAAACTCCTATTTTTGGGTTTTGTGCCGATGAATTGTTAATACTTTCAGTGTTGCCTCAGCATGGGACACCGGTACGTGTCGGCGTGATGGCATCTGCTCACTCAGGGCTGTAGCTACCATGGGGCGAGTGAGGCACTCGCCTCAGGCTCAGCTGAGAGGGGCTGGTCTGGCTGCACCCGCTCACCCATGTTGCCATGGCGAGCACAGGGCACCGTCGGCAACAGGGGCGCCAGGCGGCCAACACAGAAAGTCCATGGTCCCAATCGCACTCCTGACCGCAAAAATCACTTTAAGAAGCGAGTGCTGCGGTAGTCAACGGGTGGCAGCCGTAACAATCGTAAGCCAGGACGGAGACACCGGCACTCCAAAATGATAAGCAAACGTCTATTTATTGACATGCAGCATAGCAAGTATAGCGACGCACGTTTCGGGGGTCGCAGAGGATCCCCTTCCTCAGGCAAAGGCAGCCAACACAGCCGCGGCTCGGCAGGGAGCGGCACAGGCTACAGCTTCTCCTCGGATCCCCGCTGCTCTCCACCACCTGTATGGGCAGAGGACTCTGTGTCTCCAATCTCTTTTTCTATTGCCAAAGGGAAATGCCAGGGGTCTGGTTAGACCCCCGATATTTCCCCGAAGCCCCCCAACAGAGGTTGGGATAGTGGAGCGCCTGGCTCCGAGATGATAGCAATGAAGATCACCAGCACTAGAATAACGTCACCTGCGTCATACAGCCAAGGGACCCCGCGCGGTTCCGAGACGTTGGCTGTACGACGCAGGTGACGTTATTCTGCAATAAAAATAACTTTTTGGATCGATTGCATTAAGGAGCGCTGGTGATCTTCATTGCTATCATCTCTGGATCTGCGCGGCGCCATCCGTGGACATCACTGCGAGCATGACACTTGTTCATCAAACGTCTTGATTGCTGTATGGTGTGCTGGGGACATTTCTGTTGATTGGCTCCAACATGGGTGTGTTCCAGTCCAAAAAGATAGTTTTATAATCGACGCAGCTCTCCGGTGCCTGGAAGAGCTTTGGTGGGGGCCCACTGGCTGGTGAACAGAGATAGTGATGACTGGAGGAACAAGAACTATGAAGAATGTGTATTGGCTATTGGCCAAGCCAATGGTTTTCTTTGTTCTTCAAATGTTGGAACCGTCAAATCTGTACTGGACTTTATGTGGAGTCCTCAGCGCTTCTTTATGGTTTTTGGCCACAGGTCAATAATTTTGGTTTGGAGGATAGGGTGGTGAAGCACTGGCCTCCAAGCTGGGTGAACGTTCCAATCCAGTGGGACGGCTTTGCAATAAGTCCGCTCTCTGATGCCTGGAAGAACCTTGATGTGGCTCATGGAATGGCCGGATTGTGAATAGGGAAGGTAATGACCGGAGGAACAAAAGCCATGAAGAGTCTGTATTGGCTATTTGCCAAAGCGAGAGGTTTTCAATGTTCTTTGAATGTTCTTAACTATATGTTGTGTTGGTCAAGTCTGTATTGGCCTTGATGTGGTCCTCCTTGCTGCTTCCTCATTGTTCTTGGCCATATCTCATGGTTCTTGGCCATATCTCATGGTTCTTGGCCATATCTCAAGACCATATCTCATGGTTCTTGGCCATATCTCAAGACCATATCTCATGGTTCTTGGCCATATCTCAAGACCTTGAGTTGGGAGGTTAGGGTTGTGGATCACTGGAATCCAAGCTGGATGACAGTTCCAATTCAATAGGATAGTTTTGTATTGAGGCAGCTCTCTGGTGCCTGGATGAGCCATGACAGTGCCCACGGGATGTCCAGCTCATGGAAGGAGAAGGTGATGATTGGACAAACAAAATCTACAAAGAGTCTATATTGGCTATTTTGTTCTCTTTACTCTTTGAAAGTTCTTAATTGTATTGGTCTTGATGTGGAGTCCTTGCTGATTCCTCATGGTTCTTGGCCATATGTCAGGACCTTCAGTTCGGAGGTCAGAGTTATGGAGCACTGGACTCCCAACTGGGAAAGCGTTCCAATCCAGTAGAATAGTTTTGTATTGCGGCGGTTCCTTTGCGCCATGAAGAGTGTTGACGGGGCCCACTGGCTTGTTTCAAGGTAATGACGGGAGAAACAAAAGCCCATGAAGACTCTATATTGGCGATTTGGTTTTCTTTGTTCATCCAAAGTTTTTAATTGGATGTTATTATTAGTCAAGTCTGTATTGGTCTTTATGTGGAGTCCTCGCTGCTTCCTTATGGCTCTTGGCCATATGTCAAGGACCTTGAGTTCAGAGGTCAGGGTTATGGAACTCTACACTCCATGTTGGCTGAGAGTTCAAATTCAAAAGCAAACTTTTGTATTGAGGCAGCTCTGTGGTACCCCGGAGCCTCAGCGGGGATTTGTGTTGCTTTGTATTGCCCTCTGTGCATCTATAACCTGGAAGTGTGGCAGCGCACGTGGAAGAGCCACCCAGATAGCGAGGATAACTGGCTACAAACTTGTGGCGGGGTGAAATTGTAATTTTTGTTAACTTGCTGCGCACATTCCCGGCAGGTTGTAGACTCGCAGAACACTCGCAGCAGCACAAGTTCTAAGCGACACTTTTTGAATTTGTAGCAAATTTGCTCGGCAAGTCTACAGCAAGAGTCCTGCGGGTCTTAGCGAGAGCTCTGCAAGCTCGCCGGTCTGGAGACTTGCGATGCAGACTTGCTGTAATTGTGCAACAAAATTGTGAAGTTCGGCAAGTCAGCGATAGTTTAGCGAGTCGTTTTATAACTTGCAGCTCAATTGCTCGCTCTCTGGGCAGTGGCTCAGGTTTCTTTTACATCCCTGCTGTGATATCTACCGCTCGGCCTGCCCCGTTTTCTAACAAACGCCCTCGTGCCCTCCTTACCATCTTCTCTTGAATTGTATTGTGATTGTAATGTCTTCCTTCTATTGTACAGCGCTCCAATGGTGGCACCCGGGTGCGGGCCGCGCCCCACTTGTGACGCCACTGGAGGATTGTACAGGGAGATCACAGCGACTCTGATTTGGATAATAAGGAAAGAGCCGAAAATGCGGAATAATCAGAGAAGATAAAACATGAAATGAGGTCACGACGAAGAACGTTCCGAACGCCAGAGGAAGGAACCGCTGCTGCTGTTATGTGTCCTTCCTGACCATCTCTGACATGTTTCACACCCTGGAGAATCTGTGAAATCTTCCAACAGGTGTGAGGGCCGCAAATTATCATTTGCTGGCGCCATATAAATCCTGTATCATAATAAATAACCGGACAATCCAGTTTTTATTATCAATGTCCGGCCCTTTAATTGCTATGAAGAGTATCTGGAACCGGACACTTCGCACAGCCAATCCCACTTCTGGCTTCGGTGCTGTAAGTACATGGCCTTATCCCCCTTCCTTTGCTTCCCATCAGAAAGCGAGGACCCCCAACCGCTGACGGCGCGCAGCTCCGTGTACAGCGCCATTCCTCTTCTTGCCGGCGACAGAATTTCAGCAGCTGATGCATTTGGCGTCTTTATGTCTTTCCTGCCCCCCCC
>NW_017307957.1:145409-154028 GCF_000935625.1 Nanorana parkeri | reverse complement strand
TCATGTCTGGGTGAGCAATGTAAATTGCTCATAACTACCTGCAAACCGCCGGAATGTAAACTCGCCGTCTCCCTCCATGTCACCGCAGAGGCGACAATTAAGGGGAGGAGATAATGAGTGGATGAGTCTGCTGATGGGGGAAATACGCCGGCCGTTGCCCATTACTTAAAGTCTACGATTTGGACTACGGAGATCGTAAAGCGAATGGGCAAGGAAAGAAGATGGTCGCTCTCTAGCTAACATGCCTGTCCTGAATTTCATTTGCTGTTTCATGAAAGGGTGTGTCCTCAAATGTCTGACACAGACTCAGCCCCTTGCTGCAGCCTCTCACCTTGTGACTTGCTACAAAGTTACAATGTTGCAGTCTGATCACTGGGGGGGGGTGGAGACTGAGGAAATGCTTCCTGCTGCCTGCACCTGGGTGACACCATTGGAGGGGTGACACCAAAATGACTTGCAGTCATCTTGGTGTCACTCCCCTCTGAAAAGTCGGGCGCTCGGTCATGGACCGAATGCCCAGCAGTATCAGGAGAGAGGAGGGGACCCGGCGGCATACCTCATCCCGCCGGGTGGCTGTCTCCTCCTCTCTCTGCAGGCGTCCATCACCAAGATGGCCGCCGGCAGGTATCAGAATACTGCCGCGCGTGCGTGACAACGTCATCGCACACATACGCGTGGTGACGTCACGCGCATGCGCAGTGACGTCTCGGCGGGGTGACACTCGGACACAGCTCCGGGTGTCACCCTGCCTCGGGACGGCCCTGGGGGGAGGGGAGACTTCAGATACGCTTCCTTCTGCCTGCAGTATACTGATGACATCATCTCAGCCTTGGCAAAGTCACTGACTGGGGCTTAATGACGACTTTTTTTAATAATAAAAGGTAGAATTGTTTTGATACTGTTGCTGTACATTGGGACATGTTGGGGGATTTATTGTCAGGTGATGACAGGCAGGCCCGGATTTCCCACAAGGCCACCGAGGCCCGGCTTCGGGGCGGCAGGGCGCAGAGGGGCATAAGCGGTGAGGAGTCCCCCGACGCCTGCAACATACAGTCCCGGGCGGGTAAGTTGCCTTGTGGGGAATCCGCTCGTACATTTACAGGTGATCGCGGCGATGTCGCAGCAATCACTTGTAAAATCTGTGCAGCCTGTTCGTCGTCCTCCCCCCCGCACTTACCTCTCTCCTCTGGTTCCGGCCGCCGAGTCTCTCTCCTCACTTGCCGTCGATGTGGGGAGCAGAGCGGCCGGGTTAAAAGTAACTTAACCCTGCCGCCCCTGCCATCCGGTTGCCATTCTCTGTTGATGGGGGGGGGGGGATGCGGGGAGGGGGGCGCATAGCAGAACCTGGCCTTGGGGCGGCAGGGATAGTAAATCCGGCCCTGATGACAGGTCCACTTAAAATCTCCGGCATCAGCCACACTGTCTTGGAATAGGTACGCGGGAAGGGAAGTCGTCAGATAAGGACGTTGCTCTGATCTCTGCAGATAAGTGAACAATCTGAGAATCTAGAGAGGAGATGCATGTGTAATAGTCGCAGATGTCACTTTGTGATCTTCTTTTTCTGCTTTTTGGAGAATTTTGACCCTTTAATAGATATATTTGTTTTTTTCCTTCTTTGCAGAATTACGGTCTGGAGACGGAGAACCTGCGCACTCTCTCCCACAAACTCAACGCGTCCGCCAAAAATCTTCAGAACTTCATCACGGGTCGGAGGCGGAGCGGCCACTACGACGGGAGAGCGTCCCGGAGACTCCCCAACGACTTCCTCACCTCTGTGGTGGATCTGATCGGTGCTGCTAAGAATCTGCTGGCCTGGCTGGACAGGTAACATCCCCATCCTGACACCTGAAATACTCTGCTGTGCCTGAGGACTCTGCTCCTTCCTCTATAACTCTCCTCTCCTCATATACTCTGCTCTGCTGGAGGACTCTGCTCCTTCCTCTATAACTCTCCTCTCCTGATATACTCTGCTCTGCCGGAGGACTCTGCTCCTTCCTCTATAACTCTCCTCTCCTGATATACTCTGCTCTGCCGGAGGACTCTGCTCCTTCCTCTATAACTCTCCTCTCCTGATATACTCTGCTCTGCCGGAGGACTCTGCT
Organism: Nanorana parkeri; assembly: GCF_000935625.1. NCBI lineage: Eukaryota > Metazoa > Chordata > Amphibia > Anura > Dicroglossidae > Nanorana > Nanorana parkeri. The sequence continues at coordinate 151,926 of NW_017307957.1, read as the reverse complement.
CCTTCCTCTATAACTCTCCTCTCCTGATATACTCTGCTCTGCCGGAGGACTCTGCTCCTTCCTCTATAACTCTCCTCTCCTGATATACTCTGCTCTGCCGGAGGACTCTGCTCCTTCCTCTATAACTCTCCTCTCCTGATATACTCTGCTCTGCCGGAGGACTCTGCTCCTTCCTCTATAACTCTCCTCTCCTGATATACTCTGCTCTGCCGGAGGACTCTGCTCCTTCCTCTATAACTCTCCTCTCCTGATATACTCTGCTCTGCCGGAGGACTCTGCTCCTTCCTCTATAACTCTCCTCTCCTGATATACTCTGCTCTGCCGGAGGACTCTGCTCCTTCCTCTATAACTCTCCTCTCCTGATATACTCTGCTCTGCCGGAGGACTCTGCTCCTTCCTCTATAACTCTCCTCTCCTGATATACTCTGCTCTGCCGGAGGACTCTGCTCCTTCCTCTATAACTCTCCTCTCCTGATATACTCTGCTCTGCCGGAGGACTCTGCTCCTTCCTCTATAACTCTCCTCTCCTGATATACTCTGCTCTGCCGGAGGACTCTGCTCCTTCCTCTATAACTCTCCTCTCCTGATATACTCTGCTCTGCCGGAGGACTCTGCTCCTTCCTCTATAACTCTCCTCTCCTGATATACTCTGCTCTGCCGGAGGACTCTGCTCCTTCCTCTATAACTCTCCTCTCCTGATATACTCTGCTCTGCCGGAGGACTCTGCTCCTTCCTCTATAACTCTCCTCTCCTGATATACTCTGCTCTGCCGGAGGACTCTGCTCCTTCCTCTATAACTCTCCTCTCCTGATATACTCTGCTCTGCCGGAGGACTCTGCTCCTTCCTCTATAACTCTCCTCTCCTGATATACTCTGCTCTGCCGGAGGACTCTGCTCCTTCCTCTATAACTCTCCTCTCCTGATATACTCTGCTCTGCCGGAGGACTCTGCTCCTTCCTCTATAACTCTCCTCTCCTGATATACTCTGCTCTGCCGGAGGACTCTGCTCCTTCCTCTATAACTCTCCTCTCCTGATATACTCTGCTCTGCCGGAGGACTCTGCTCCTTCCTCTATAACTCTCCTCTCCTGATATACTCTGCTCTGCCGGAGGACTCTGCTCCTTCCTCTATAACTCTCCTCTCCTGATATACTCTGCTCTGCCGGAGGACTCTGCTCCTTCCTCTATAACTCTCCTCTCCTGATATACTCTGCTCTGCCGGAGGACTCTGCTCCTTCCTCTATAACTCTCCTCTCCTGATATACTCTGCTCTGCCGGAGGACTCTGCTCCTTCCTCTATAACTCTCCTCTCCTGATATACTCTGCTCTGCCGGAGGACTCTGCTCCTTCCTCTATAACTCTCCTCTCCTGATATACTCTGCTCTGCCGGAGGACTCTGCTCCTTCCTCTATAACTCTCCTCTCCTGATATACTCTGCTCTGCCGGAGGACTCTGCTCCTTCCTCTATAACTCTCCTCTCCTGATATACTCTGCTCTGCCGGAGGACTCTGCTCCTTCCTCTATAACTCTCCTCTCCTGATATACTCTGCTCTGCCGGAGGACTCTGCTCCTTCCTCTATAACTCTCCTCTCCTGATATACTCTGCTCTGCCGGAGGACTCTGCTCCTTCCTCTATAACTCTCCTCTCCTGATATACTCTGCTCTGCCGGAGGACTCTGCTCCTTCCTCTATAACTCTCCTCTCCTGATATACTCTGCTCTGCCGGAGGACTCTGCTCCTTCCTCTATAACTCTCCTCTCCTGATATACTCTGCTCTGCCGGAGGACTCTGCTCCTTCCTCTATAACTCTCCTCTCCTGATATACTCTGCTCTGCTGGAGGACTCTGCTCCTTCCTCTATGACTCTCCTCTCCTGAAATACTCTGCTCTGCTGGAGGACATAGCTCCTTCCTCTATAACTCTCCTCTCCCCATATATACTCTGCTCTGCTGGAGGACTCTGCTCCTTCCTCTATAACTCTCCTCTCCTGATATACTCTGCTCTGCTGGAGGACTCTGCCCCTTCCTCTATAACTCTCCTCTCCCCATATATACTCTGCTCTGCTGGAGGACTCTGCCCCTTCCTCTATAACTCTCCTCTCCCCTGATATACTCTGCTCTGCTGGAGGACTCTGCTCCTTCCTCTATAACTCTCCTCTCCTGAAATACTCTGCTCAAGGCTGTATTTGCATGCACACCTCCCTAGGTAACGCCCACATGTGATGCGGAGCCTCAATGATTGAAAGAACTGATATCCAATGAATGAAAGGGGGCGGGGCCAGGGACAGTCAGGCTGGAGAGGAAAGCGCTAGATGATGCTGGATGCCCTCCAGCGAGGAAATGAGGCGGAGCTCTATCTGACTTGCTGCAGCTTCTAATGCACATTGTGAGGAGCTCCCAGTGTGCAGTGACATCAGAGGAAGAGGAGCCGGTACAACTGTGCAAGACTGAAGGGGAGGACGGAGGTCAGATGAAAGACTGAAGGGGAGGGCGGAGGTCAGATATAAGACTGAAGGGAAGGACGGAGGTCAGATAGAAGACTGAAGGGTAGGACGGAGGTCAGATAGAAGACTGAAGGGAAGGACGGAGGTCAGATAGAAGACTGAAGGGTAGGACGGAAGTCAGATAGAAGACTGAAGGGGAGGGCCGGAGTTCTCCTTTAAGTCACATTTTCTTGTCACGGGAGGATCTGTGTGCGGCCGGTGAAAGAAATGTGCGTTCACCTTTTCATCTTTCACCTAGCAGCCGGAATGTTTTTGGAATCTGTGAATGCGGCCGGTTCTGTGTTTTCCATCACAGCACAATGTCTGCTCTGCATGAATAGAGTGACCGTGGATGAGGACGTCCGTACATGTCATCTCGGCGCAGCTGCGGGCGATCTGCGTGACCTGGTTCAGTCCGGTCTCATTAGGCTCACGCTGCCATTAGACGATCGGCCTTCCAGGAGGCCGCACAGTTCCCCGCCGCAGAGTGATCTCTGCTTTTATGAATTAGTCACACGCTGTATACAATCATCAAAGGAGAACATACTTAAAGCGCACATCCATTTCTTTCTGCCCTCGAATATCTTCATTCTGCACTTTCTACATTTTACTGGATGACTTTTCTTCCCCGAAATTCATGTTTCTGAACTTTGACCTTTTTATCCCTTTTCCACTTTTGCAAATTCTCAAAAATGTCTTCTGAATCACAGTGCAGCTCACAGCAAAAACTTCAGGGGATATAATCTGAGTATCTAGGAGGATATGACTTTTCCTTTTCTACTCTAAGCCCCACCCACATAATGAGTGAATCAGAACAAATTGCAACTAACTGAGCATAGCATATTTTGTGTCTCTGCCCCTCCCACAATGGTGAGATTTCCCCCAGTAGTTTGTGTCTCTGCCCCTCCCACAATGGTGAGATTTCCCCCTAGGAGTTTGTGTCTCTGCCCCTCCCACAATGGTCTGTTTTCCTCCTAGGAGTCTGTGTCTCTGCCCCTCCTATTTCCCCAGTAGTTTGTGTCTCTGCCCCTCCCACAATGGTGAGATTTGCCCAGTAGTTTGTGTCTCTGCCCCTCCCACAATGATGAGATCCCCCCCAGTAGTCTCTATCTCTGCACCTCCCACAATGGTGAGACCCCCCTCAGTAGTTTGTGTCTCTGCCCCTCCCACAATGGTGAGACCCCCCTCAGTAGTTTGTGTCTCTGCCCCTCCCACAATGGTGAGACCCCCCTCAGTAGTTTGTGTCTCTGCCCCTCCCACAATGGTGAGACCCCCCTCAGTAGTTTGTGTCTCTGCCCCTCCCACAATGGTGAGACCCCCCTCAGTAGTTTGTGTCTCTGCCCCTCCCACAATGGTGAGACCCCCCTCAGTAGTTTGTGTCTCTGCCCCTCCCACAATGGTGAGACCCCCCTCAGTAGTTTGTGTCTCTGCCCCTCCCACAATGGTGAGACCCCCCTCAGTAGTTTGTGTCTCTGCCCCTCCCACAATGGTGAGACCCCCCTCAGTAGTTTGTGTCTCTGCCCCTCCCACAATGGTGAGACCCCCCTCAGTAGTTTGTGTCTCTGCCCCTCCCACAATGGTGAGACCCCCCTCAGTAGTTTGTGTCTCTGCCCCTCCCACAATGGTGAGACCCCCCTCAGTAGTTTGTGTCTCTGCCCCTCCCACAATGGTGAGACCCCCCTCAGTAGTTTGTGTCTCTGCCCCTCCCACAATGGTGAGACCCCCCTCAGTAGTTTGTGTCTCTGCCCCTCCCACAATGGTGAGACCCCCCTCAGTAGTTTGTGTCTCTGCCCCTCCCACAATGGTGAGACCCCCCTCAGTAGTTTGTGTCTCTGCCCCTCCCACAATGGTGAGACCCCCCTCAGTAGTTTGTGTCTCTGCCCCTCCCACAATGGTGAGACCCCCCTCAGTAGTTTGTGTCTCTGCCCCTCCCACAATGGTGAGACCCCCCTCAGTAGTTTGTGTCTCTGCCCCTCCCACAATGGTGAGACCCCCCTCAGTAGTTTGTGTCTCTGCCCCTCCCACAATGGTGAGACCCCCCTCAGTAGTTTGTGTCTCTGCCCCTCCCACAATGGTGAGACCCCCCTCAGTAGTTTGTGTCTCTGCCCCTCCCACAATGGTGAGACCCCCCTCAGTAGTTTGTGTCTCTGCCCCTCCCACAATGGTGAGACCCCCCTCAGTAGTTTGTGTCTCTGCCCCTCCCACAATGGTGAGACCCCCCTCAGTAGTTTGTGTCTCTGCCCCTCCCACAATGGTGAGACCCCCCTCAGTAGTTTGTGTCTCTGCCCCTCCCACAATGGTGAGACCCCCCTCAGTAGTTTGTGTCTCTGCCCCTCCCACAATGGTGAGACCCCCCTCAGTAGTTTGTGTCTCTGCCCCTCCCACAATGGTGAGACCCCCCTCAGTAGTTTGTGTCTCTGCCCCTCCCACAATGGTGAGACCCCCCTCAGTAGTTTGTGTCTCTGCCCCTCCCACAATGGTGAGACCCCCCTCAGTAGTTTGTGTCTCTGCCCCTCCCACAATGGTGAGACCCCCCTCAGTAGTTTGTGTCTCTGCCCCTCCCACAATGGTGAGACCCCCCTCAGTAGTTTGTGTCTCTGCCCCTCCCACAATGGTGAGATTTCCTCCAGTAGTTTGTGTCTCTGCCCCTCCCATATATAATAAGATATGGTGACGTCTCTGTACCTCATCGGCTGAATTTTCGGGGTTTGGGATAATTGTAAATATTTGATGTGAACGGTAATTTGCGGCTCTCACACCTGCTGGAAGATTTCACAGATTCTCCAGGTTGTGAAACATGTCAGCGATAGTCGGGAAGGACACACAACAGCAGCAGCAGTTCCTTCCTCTGACCTCATTTCATGTATTATTTTCTCAGATGATTCCGTGTTTTCTGCTCTTTCCTTATTATCCAAATCAGCGTCCGTGTGATCTTCCCGTGCGATCCTCCAGTGGTGTCACAAGGGGGGTGCGGCCCGCACCCGGGTGCCACCATTGGAGGAGTGACACCCAAATGACTGATAATCATTTTGGTGTCACTCACTATGAAAAGTCAGGCAGTCGGTCAGAGACCGAGAGCCTGACAGTATCAGAAGAGAGGAGGGGAGCCGGCGGCATACCTCATCCCGCCGGGAACGTCCCCTCCTCTCTCTGCCGCCGTCCATCACCGAGATGGCCGCCGGCAGGTGACAATAATCATTTTGCAAGCGGGCGGTGATGTCACGCACATGCGCAACAACGTCACGGCGGGATGTCACCCCTTCTCCACTCTGGGTGTCACCCGGCCTAAGGACACCCCTGCAATCCTCGTGACCTATTGTTTTACATTCTCTGATGGAACATGGAATGATTTCCCCGCACGCGCGTCTCCCCGACACCCGAGAACAAAGTGCATTGTGATACACAGCGGGATATTCACAAACCTTCCGAACCGCAGCTGGGTGAATATCCGAGCCGAAGTGAAGTGAGCCGAAGTGAAGTGAGCCGAAGTGACGTGAGCCGAAGTGACGTGAGCCGAACGGCAGTGAGTGAATAGCCGAATGGCGCCGAGTGGCATTCGGCTCGGCTATTCTGCTCGATACCTCCGACATACCGAACCGAAAAGAAGTGAAAAGAATGAAAAAAAAAAATAGTTTAAAAATAATTGACAAATTGTGAAAATATCTGAAAATTAAAAAATAATTACAAATATTTTAAAGGGGGAAAAAAAAAAACGCAGCACGCCGACCCGACCGCATGCGAGGAATTCCCGACGCATTATGAAGCATCTGATAGATGACAGCAAAAGAAAAACAATTGGGCGGAGCTAGCAGTGACAGCTAACTCCACCCAACTGTGTCCTATTGGCCGGCACCTGCCAGAGTCTTCTAGCAGGTCCAGTAAACCAATAAATAATTACTGGGCCATGACGTCACTGCCAGCTCCGCCCAGTTGTTGTTGTTGTTTAAGGACAGATCAGCGTCCCCAGGTTATTTGGGGACGCTGATCTGTCAATACAACTGGGCGGAGCCAGCCGTGAGACCACGGCTGGCTCCGCC
>NW_017307957.1:143683-145096 GCF_000935625.1 Nanorana parkeri | reverse complement strand
TGGCATTTGCCTCCGGCGCGGCCGAGCCGCTCGGCCGCCTTTAGCTGCTGTACGGGTTATAGTGAATATTGTGAATAGCCCGTACAGCAGCCCTTCAGTTCCACTGAACCAGGTAAGGCAGGTGATCTCCCCTTCTGCTGTAGAAGGGGGAAAAAGTCATGCGCTTAGTTTTGGAATAAGCCAATTGGGGGATTAGATGATCTCTAAATGTGAGGGGAAGGGGGAGGGGTTCTGCGTTTGTTCATTTTGTATTCATTGTCAGTTCTGATTGGTCGATCGATGTTACATAATAACGGTTGTTTTTGCTCCTCCAGATCTCCGTTTGTCAGTGTGACGGAATATTCACTCCTGAAAAATAACATCGTTCAACTGTGCCTCGAACTGACCACCATCGTCCAACAGGTGAGACTGAAGTTGGGGACCCCTCGTTCTGACTGTTATGGGGCCCGATGCATGACTTGCCTATGTTCTATTACCAACCCAAACATCTAGAGCTGCAGCTAACGATTATTTTCAAAATCGATTAGTTAGCCGATTATTAAGTTCGATTAATCGGATAAAAAAATAAAAAATAAAATACATTTTTAAAAATGGCTCCAGTGATGGGACTACTAGTTTGTATTGAGATTGGAGTCCATCACAGGAGCGAGCTTGGAGCGGTGTAAGTAAAAAAGAAAAAAGATAGTGTGGTGTGCAATATAGTGAAATGAAAAGTGTAAAATTATACAGCAATGAATGCAGAATGGCACCGGCTATCGAGGAATACACCAATTCCAGCAATAGTACATTATAGCTAGCGGCATTCTGCATTGCGCTTTATAAAGTACTATTGTTGGGTTCTGTAGTCCTCTATAGCTGGTGGTATTCTGCATAGCGCTCTATAATTTAGTATTGCTAGGTGTTTTAGTCCTCTCTAGCGAGTGGTATTCAGCATTGCACCACTGTATAATGTACTATTGCTGGGATTTGTTGTTCCTCTATAGCTGGTGGTATTCCGCATTGCGCTGTATAATGTATTATTCCTTGATTTGTAGTCCTCTATACAGCGCAATGCAGAATATCACCAGCTATATAGGAGTACAACAAATCCCAGCAATACATTATACATACATGCTATCGAGGAATACAAATCCCAGCAATACATTATAGAGCACCATGTGGGGGGGAGTGCAGGCTTCCCTGAGCAGTCTTCCAGCAACTTGCTTCTGAGATCGGACCTGTCTATTGGCGGCCGTCATCCCCCCACACCTGCTCCTCCTTACTACATCTCCCCGCGTGCCTTGCCGATCGTGGATGTGGGTGGGCGGTGAGTGTGAGACGGGGAGGAGGTGCGGCGTGAAGAGCGTGGATGCGGGCGGGTCTGGCAGCGGCGAGTGAGGTGGGGAGGAGGTGCGGCGCGCAGCGTGTGTGGAG
>NW_017307957.1:138392-141974 GCF_000935625.1 Nanorana parkeri | reverse complement strand
AGTGCAGGCTTCCCTGAGCAGTCTTCCAGCAACTTGCTTCTGAGATCGGGACTGTCTGTCGGCGGCTGTCATCCGCCCACACCTCCTCCTCCTTAGTTCTTCTCCCCGCGTCCCTGTGCCGATCGTGGATTTGGGCGGGCGGTGAGCGTGAGGCGGGGAGGAGGGGCGGCGTGTGGAGCATGGATGCGGGTGGGTGGATCTGGCAGCGGCGAGCGTGAGGAGGTGTGGCGCGCAGCGTGTGTGGAGCCGTGAACAGGGCCAACCAATCGGAAGCCGATTAATCAATGATTGAAAAAGTTGACAACTTTTTCAATAATCGATTATAATCGATTATGTCGATTAGTTGTTGCAGCCCTACATTCATCCCTGATACTAAAAATAACTTTTTATATATAAAATTACACTAAAATTACGATTTCTGGCAAAAAGCATTATTTACAAATGACACAAAAATGTTTTTGCTTTTTTCAATTGCGTGGTTTCTTTTAAATAAATAAACAAAACTAATAAAAACAAAAGAGTTTGAAAAATTGAAATAGAAAATCGGCAGAAAAATAATAGTTATAGAAAGAATGGGAAGAAGGAGTTCATTCGAGCTGATTGGGGTAAAAAAGTTTTAAAAGGGGTTAAATAGATTTTTACATTTAAAGAAAGTTGTTTTTTTTTTATATGTCAGATTGCTTTGTATAGCATCATACACAGATCAAAGCTCATTCTTTTGATCTCATATGAATGAAAAAGAGGACATACAAAAGTAACAATGTTACTTAGTATCTCTCTATCTCCCTCTGATCAATGTTTATAAACAATGTTACTTTGTATCTCTCCATCTCCCCCTCTGATCAATGTTTATAGACAATGTTACTTTGTATCTCTCTATCTCCCCTCTGATCAATGTTTATATACAATGTTACTTTGTATCTCTCTATCTCCCTCTGATCAATGTTTATATACAATGTTACTTTGTATCTCTCTATCTCCCTCTGATCAATGTTTATAAACAATGTTACTTTGTATCTCTCTATCTCCCTCTGATCAATGTTTATAAACAATGTTACTTTGTATCTCTCTATCTCCCCTCTGATCAATGTTTATAAACAATGTTACTTTGTATCTCTCTATCTCCCTCTGATCAATGTTTATAAACTAGTTGCCGGGAAGTGTGAGTGGGCAGCCGTATTTGGCCAGAAGGACCGGACATACTACACGCATCCTGTGTTCTTCCATGAAGTTTGTTTGGAGTGTGTGGCACACCCGCTGGTTACAACTCTTTATATTCTATTAATCAGAAAGGGAAATGTCTGCAGCTGATGTATAAAGCCATGAAAAGGCGTCACACAAAGTCCGATTTGTGGACATTGGATGCTATGACCGCATCTGGCTGAGAAGTTCATGATGCTGGAAGCTGCATTTAAACTGAGCTTATGAGACAGTCTGGACTATTCCACAGACAGAGGACGCTTTAGCTGTGCGGAGATGAAAGGGAAATATAAAAGTCAGACTGGAGATGATTCTGTGTGGGGGAAATGTGCGGAGCTGCCGACATCCATAGATGATGGAGAAAGTAATCTCATAACACAACCGAGGAGACGCTTCCCGGTACTGGCAATCTCCTAACCACTGACCAAGTGTAGGAAGAAAACTGACAAGAAATAAGAGATATTAAGATGTTCATGGTGTGGGGGAAGGGTTAGGACCTCTGTGGGGGTTGTTATTGCTGTCTGTGTCCTCATAGAGGATTTCCCCCCCCCTTATTATTTGTCCTGATGATCGTTGATATCAGATCAGAAAGCAAAGGAGAATCCAGAGTTTAATGAGTGTCAATGACGTAGGAGTAGAGGGGAAATCTCCTGATGGGGACACTTATAGCGGTGACAAAGGTCAGAGGTGAGATTTCTCCCGACTTAAACTCCGAGATTTTTAAAACATAAACCCTATATTTGTGCATCATTTAGCCTTTTGGCTGGAGTAATTCTTTAGAGCTGAAATCCATGGACAAAAACCTTGTTTATATATACAGTATTTCTCAATAATCACTAAGTATATAAATTCACTCTGTGTGCACCAGAGGACTTTGCAAACCCAGAATATTACATTTGTAAAGGTAGCAGCGACATCATCACTGGACTGTAAATAGCCTGTGCAGAGAACAGAGCTGTAGGAGGGGCCATCAGGCCCCACCCACTACAGGAAATTACAGAAGGGGGCGGTGACAAGACCAGTCACCCTGCACAAGGAGAGAGAGAGCTGCAGTGACCGGTCTTTATTACAGGAGGGGGCGGAGACAAGACCAGTCACCATGCACAAGGAGAGAGAGAGCAGCAGTGAGCGGTCTTTATTACAGGAGGGGGCGGAGACAAGACCAGTCACCATGCACAAGGAGAGAGAGAGCAGCAGTGAGCGGTCTTTATTACAGGAGGGGGCGGAGACAAGACCAGTCACCCTGCACAAGGAGAGAGAGGAGCAGTGACTGGCCTTTATACAGGAGGGGGAGGAGACAAGACCAGTCCCCTGCGCAAGGACAGAGAGAGAAGCAGTGAGCGGTCTTTATTACAGGAAGCTCCAAGTCTCACAATGGATCACTGCACAGATCTGGAAGAACACACATGACTCTGGTATGAGGACGATGTCTGCTGATCTCGGAGATGTAATTACAGATAGATGTTGTGTAGTCCGGGGTGACTCCTTACATAGGGGCCCACGGGAGCTCAGCCACACCCCTGCTGGGCCCCTCTAACCGGCGCCGCTCTCTCTCTCTCCATCCAGAAGGGTTAAAAGAAATGATCTGAGACTCTCACATCTGCTCGGAGCCGTAATGTTTATGGATTAATTTCTCAGCGGGCAATATCTCCATCCAGAAGAGTGCGCGCAGTGAAAGAAAGGCGGAGACGCGCCGGGGGAAATGGGGGGTTTTGATGCGAGCTCTTCATGGTCAGGAGCGGCTTTGATGTTCAGCCCCCGTACTCCGTTCTGCAGCAAGAATGCTATTCAATTAGCCGGTGAGGTTGCTTTCGCCCCGCGGCACTCTGCGAACGTGTTCAGCCGACATAAAGAGCCGGCGTTCCCTCTCCCAGCCTTCTCGCCGCGTCCCGGCTCCCCTTCCCGAAAAATCTGTGCGGAGACTTTCCCGAAATAAAACATCAAGAGGGAGCGCAGCTTGTAGATCAATTATATGATGAGAAAATGAAGAGAGGCGACAAGCAAAGACAGCTTGACAGCAGCACATGTAACGTGTAATGAGGATACGCGCACGTCTGGCGTCCGTCTGCTGTACAGGGGGGAGGAATGGAGGGCGCAAAGTCATGTGACATATCGTTAGTGCTCCCCCCTGTCCCGTCACATTATAATTATTATACATTTATATAGCTCTGACATATACCGCAGTGCTGTACAGAGAACACTGAGCCAGTCACATCAGTCTCTGTACAGAGGAGCTTACACTCTAATGTCTCCTCCCCCCACAGTCACATCAGTCTCTGTACAGAGGAGCTTACACTCTAATGTCCCCTCCCCCCACAGTCACATCAGTCTCTGTACAGAGGCGCTTACACTCTAATGTCCCCCCCCCACACAGTCACATCA
>NW_017307957.1:135508-138191 GCF_000935625.1 Nanorana parkeri | reverse complement strand
CTTACACTCTAATGTCCCCTCCCCCACATCAGTCTCTGTACAGAGGAGCTTACACTCTAATGTCCCCTCCCCCCCTCCCCACAGTCACATCAGTCTCTGTACAGAGGAGCTTACACTCTAATGTCCCCTCCCCCACAGTCACACTCTATTATACATCGACATAGCTCGGACATTTACCCACTGAGCCGCCTTACATTCCTCCCTGTTGGCACTCCAATCAGGAGATTTCCGTCATTCTGGACGCGCGCCCGCGCGGTGCATCCAATGGAGACGCCGCCCGAGTTGGCCGTTCGTCCTTTTGTCAGGCGGAGGATTATCTTTCCTGTATTATTGGAAAGTCTGGGAGCCGCGCGGCTGTCATGTGACCGCGCTCACAAAGCGCCTCTCCTGAAATCTTCTCCATTAAGCCCCATTATAGGGACTCGCGTGAACTTTTCTTCAGGCTGCGACTTTGTAATAAATTGTTACTTTTAGCCGCGGAGAGACGTAATATCCAACACAGACCGGCGAGTGATTGAGAAACGCGGCGCGGCGGCGGCATCATCCCCCGAGATTAACGCCAATTCCTCTTCACTTTGACGGAAATTGCCGAGTAAAGTCTGAATATGTTAACTGGAAAATGTAAAATCTCAGATGTGTTCCGGGGACCCCGACTGTGAGTGACAGTCCTTCTACAAGATGAAATAGATAATATGCTAATCGGGGGAATATCAGAGGAGGCCTGACAGCGCCGGAGATAAAAGAGCAACCGCAGGCAGCCAGTAAACCACTCAGTCAACTGCTGATGCCGTCCAGGAAACACTGCAACCGCGCTAAGCTGAGACAATCCATGTAAATCTGATCCCCGGCCTCCCCTTCAGCCTTCTATCTGATCTCCGTCCTCCCCTTCAGTCTTCTATCTGACCTCCGTCCTCCCCTTCAGTCTTCTATCTGACCTCTGTCCTTCCCTTCAGTCTTCTATATGACCTCCGTCCTTCCCTTCAGTCTTCTATCTGACCTCTGTCCTTCCCTTCAGTCTTCTATATGACCTCCCTCTACCTCCACATTATCCTGCTCAGGTGATGGCGCTCCCTCTACCTCCACATTATCCTGCTCGGGTGATGGCGCTCCCTCTACCTCCACATTATCCTGCTCGGGTGATGGCACTCCCTCTACCTCCACATTATCATCTCAGGTGATGGCACTCCCTCTACCTCCACATTACCCTGCTCGGGTGATGGCGCTCCCTCTACCTCCACTATACCCTGCTCGGGTGATGGCGCTCCCTCCACCTCCACATTATCCTGCTCGTGTGATAGCGCTCCCTCTATCTCCAAATTATCCTGCTCGGGTGATGGCGCTCCCTCTATCTCCACATTATCCTGCTCGGGTGATGGCGCTCCCTCTACCTCCACATTATCCTGCTCGGGTGATTACGCTCCCTCTACCTCCACTATACCCTGCTCGGGTGATTACGCTCCCTCTACCTCCACATTATTCTGCTCGGGTGATGGCACTCCCTCTACCTCCACATTATCCTGCTCGGGTGATGGCGCTCCCTCTGCCTCCACATTATCCTGCTCAGGTGATGGCGCTCCCTCTACCTCCACATTATGCTGCTCGGGTGATGGCACTCCCTCTACCTCCACATTATCCTCTCAGGTGATGGCGCTCCCTCTACCTCCACATTATCCTGCTCGGGTGATGGCACTCCCTCTACCTTCACATTATCCTGCTCAGGTGATGGCGCTCCCTCTACCTCCACATTATGCTGCTCGGGTGATGGCCCTCCCTCTACCTCCACATTATCCTCTCAGGTGATGGCGCTCCCTCTACCTCCACATTATCCTGCTCGGGTGATGGCACTCCCTCTACCTTCACATTATCCTGCTCAGGTGATGGCGCTCCCTCTACCTCCACATTATGCTGCTCGGGTGATGGCACTCCCTCTACCTCCACATTATCCTCTCAGGTGATGGCGCTCCCTCTACCTCCACATTATCCTGCTCGGGTGATGGCACTCCCTCTACCTCCACATTATCCTGCTCGGGTGATGGCGCTCCCTCTACCTCCACATTATCCTGCTCGGGTGATGGCGCTCCCTCTACCTCCACATTATCCTGCTCAGGTGATGGCACTCCCTCTACCTCCACATTATCCTGCTCGGGTGATGGCGCTCCCTCTACCTCCACATTATCCTGCTCGGGTGATGGCGCTCCCTCTACCTCCACATTACATTATTGCCAGTCTTATTTCAGAGGCTCAGATGCCTGGGGCCCTTCTCCGGGAACAATTAAGTCTGATGCATCGCGCGCACAATTTGCAGAACCGGTGCTGCTTCTGCATCTTTGTCGACTTTTTTCTTCTGCAAAGCTCTTTAGAAAAGGGTCAGCAAAGACTGATGGGACTGGAGGCCGCGCGGATGATACTTTTCCTGCGAACAATAGAACGCAAAGAGCCGTAAAGCAATAATGTGAGAGTAAGGATGCATCGGGCTTATCCGAGAACAGCCCGCAGCAACGACAGAAGATGTTCCCTCTATTCAGATGGCGCCCTATGAATAATTAACTTTGAGATCCGCATGTCTTGTGTATGGAGACGTAACGCGATTATTGCCGAGGGGCTGAACTGTGCCAGAATTCCTCTGCACGCTGCAGACTATTCCCTGCGGGGCCCGGTCTGTAGAAAGCCTCTACAACCTCCC
>NW_017307957.1:133256-135419 GCF_000935625.1 Nanorana parkeri | reverse complement strand
CCCCCCCCCCCCCCCCCCCCCCCCCCCCCCCCATTTCTATCTAGGTACAAATCATTCCTGTCCCTGGCTGTAATGTCCACATGGTGTGGGGGGAGGGGTGGGGGGTGTTTACCTCCAGATACTGACTCAGGACACTAGATTAAAGCCGACCTAGTATTAGTATTAGGTGTATGTTTCATGTTATGTGCAGCATGATGAGTACTATGTCAGGGTAATCCTTCCAGGTATGTATTACCTCTCACAGAGATCACAGCACTTCCCCTAAGACAGCCTCCATCTTCTTCTTTTCTCCTCAGAAGGACGGTGCCATCTTTGCTCAGGCATTATCCTTCATACTCACCCCCATTACCACCATTAATAAATTGTGGAACTCCCATACTGGGGCATTTATAAACTGGCGTTCCTCCTACTGTGGAGAAAAACTATATATATATATATATATTCTTCAAATAAGAAAAGATACCAATAGCTATCAGCCACGCAACAGATATTCGGCCATGGGGTAGGGCTAAGCAAGGTGGATGAAAGGGGGTTCTTTGGGTATGGGATGAATAGTGTGCCTCTGGGGGGAAGATGAAAGGCAGGTCTATGGATGGAGGGTGACTGGTGGGTCTATGGGTTGAGGATGACGGGTGGATCTATTGGTGGAGAATGAAAGGGGGTCTATTGATGGAGGGGGAAGAATGGTCTATTGGTGGAGGATGAAAGATGGGTCTATGGATGGAGGGTGACTGGTGGGTCTATGGGTTGAGGATGATGGGTGAATCTATTGGTGGAGGATGAAAGGGGGTCTATTGGTGGAGGGGGAAGAATGGTCTATTGGTGGAGGATGAAAGATGGGTCTATTGGTGGAGGATGAAAGATGGGTCTATTGGTGAAGGGTGAAGAGTGGTCTATTGGTGGAGGGTGAAGAGTGGTCTATTGGTGGAGGATGAAAGGCGGGTCTATTGGTGGAGGGTGAAAGATGGGTCTATTGGTGGAGGATGAAAGATGGGTCTATTGGTGGTGGGTGAAAGATGGGTCTATTGGTGGAGGATGAAAGATGGGTCTATTGGTGGAGGGTGAAAGATGGGTCTATTGGTGGAGGATGAAAGATGGGTCTATTGGTGGAGGGTGAAAGATGGGTCTATTGGTGGAGGATGAAAGATGGGTCTATTGGTGGAGGATGATAGATGGGTCTATTGGTGGAGGATGAAAGATGGGTCTGTTGGTGGAGGATGAAAGGTTGGCTTATTGGTGGAGGATGAAAGATGGGTCTATTGGTGGAGGGTGAAGAGTGGTCTATTGGTGGAGGGTGAAAGATGGGTCTGTTGGTGGTGGGTGAAAGATGGGTCTGTTGGTGGAGGATGAAAGATGGGTCTATTGGTGGAGGATGAAAGATGGGTCTGTTGGTGGAGGATAAAAGATGGGTCTGTTGGTGGAGGATAAAAGATGGGTCTGTTGGTGGAGGATGAAAGATGGGTCTGTTGGTGGAGGATGAAATATGGGTCTGTTGGTGGAGGATAAAAGATGGGTCTGTTGGTGGAGGATAAAAGATGGGTCTGTTGGTGGAGGATGAAAGATGGGTCTGTTGGTGGAGGGTGAAAGATAGGTCTATTGGTGGAGGATGAAAGGCGGTCTATGGACGGAGGATTCAAGGTGAGTCTATAAATAGAGGATTAAAAAAAAGTGGTCCATGGGCGGGGGTTGATTCTCTGCAGAGAGGCAGCTGCTTCTACACAGAGAGCAATACTCCTTCCCTGCAGCATGCTGGCAGGGGACAGGCTTCTCTACTCTGTGGCTACTTTCTAAAGAAGATGAAATATAACACTTTACACACATTTAATAATAAGTGAGAAGATTCTGACACATCGCTGCCTATACCAGCCCGGTAACCCTTAGACCGCCTGTATCTTTGTCACTGCACCACGGGGACACCAGGTCGAGCCTTTAAGTTCCTTGCAGTCATCCAAGCAGCTTCAGACTGAGACTTTGTGGCTCCAACAATTGCCCGTACTTTGTGTTCAGTCCAGTATACATCGTATTTTACTTCGAGCCCTGATGAAGGGGTCTTGTCTGAGCTCCGAAACGCATGCGATAAAGTCTTATATTGGAATACATTTTGTATCTGGAGGATTATCCCCCCCGATGTGGATCTCCAATCTCAGATTCACATTGTAGCAA
>NW_017307957.1:130085-133235 GCF_000935625.1 Nanorana parkeri | reverse complement strand
TATTACACTCGTCGCGCTTTTGTGCTTCGTTGGCGGCCGGGCTAATTAATGATGTCACCCCTCTTCCTGCGCCGTCTCCACTTTAAGAGCTACTTAACGGGGGAAACAAAATGCCGAGCTCATTAATATTCACTCCGGGGCTGTTATTATATCCGGCCGTGTATAAACTGACTCGTTACGTTCTTCGCACAGAATAAAAAGATAGACTTGGGGGGGGGAGGGGGGAGCGTTGTGTGAAATGGATTATACCAGCCACTCGAGTAGGAGATATTACCATGTATTGATCAGGGCCACCATTGGAAGTAATGGGGCACAGTGCAGCCCCTGCCCAGTGTCTTCCAATATACTTTAACCCTCCTCCCCCCAGTGTGTCCCCAAAAACAGCACCCCCCCGCACCCCATTGTATGGTATTTCATTATGCACTGCAAAGAGAGATTAAAAAAAAGGTGACTTAACTGTTAAGTTCCTGCAAATATTTAAGAGTGCGCCGCCTTTTGCAGTTCATATAATGCACCAGCAACTGTGCTGTTAAGGGACCAATACGGAGCTTCATGGCATTTATTTATGGCTCTGCCTATAATGAGGCAGCCTGAGGCTATTGCCTCAGGTGGCATCTCTTAGTGCTGGTTCACACCTAGGTGTATTGAATATGCGCGTTTGTCGCGTGGTTCGCGGTAAAAAAAAAGGCGCGTTTCCGTGGGCTACCTGGCTGTATCCCAATGGAAACGCGAGACCAAAACGCCCCAAAGAAGTACATGTACTTCTTTGGGCGTAGGCCGTTTTGTATCGCGTTCGGACGGGCTGAAATACGGCAAGGTGTGAACCAGACCAATTGAATACAATGGGATTTAGATGTTTGAGCGTTTTGTAGAGCGTTCGTCAAACGTAGAACCCGCCACAAAACGTTCAGGTGTGAACCAGGCCTTAGGGCCGGTGCACACCTAAGCGACACCTCTCCGCACGATTCTGTGAGGATTGCCGCACGTTCAGGAGTCGCCTAGGTGTGCACCGATCGCGCTGTGGGTGCCATTATTTTCTAACGGCACCCCAGTCGCCGCGATTCCGCCCGTGCTCCTGAACATGATCGCGTCTAAAACGGCCACGAGTCGTGTGTCGGGAAAAAAAAGGTACTTTTTTTTTCTGTGATTGCCGCGCGGATGTTATCCCATTGAAATCAATGGGGCCGCATTGTGCAGGACCGCACGACACCCGGGACCCCATTCACACTGAGCGATTTGTAGCGCGATTTTCACTCAAAAGTCGCTCAAATATCGCTCAATGTAGCGTTTCAATGTTGCATGTAGCTTGTAGCTCGACATGACCTATTTTTCCAGCGGATTTTGTGCGATTTGGCCCCAACAGGCTTTGATAAACTGCCAAAAGAAGCGCTAAGTAGCGTGACAAAATGTGCACTGTAGCTCAGCTCAAATCAGCGCTGAAAATTTGCTTTTTTTTAATGTAGCTCAGTGTGAATGGGGTCTTTGGGTCACGTGGGGGGAGCGGAAGGCAGGGCTGCACAATGTTTGCAGTGTGCCTGCCGCCCCCTGTCTGGCCAGAGCGTCCTGGAATGCTAAGAGCCAGGTGGGGAGATGTGTAAGGCCCATACACGTCTCCCCACCCAGCTCTTGGTAACCCGGGGTGCCCTGGGCAGCGTCCCACCCAGCTCCTGGCAACCAGTGCTGTCACTGATTGCCAGGAGCTAGGCAGGATGTTGGCCAGAGTGGCAGCGTCACATGAAGTGACGGCGTCGCTCTCCCCCAGCATGCCCCTTCCCCAGTATTCAGAAAGCATTGGGACATCCCTACATGTAGCTATGCCAAGCTGCCCCTGTACCTCCTATAGTGGTTAGCCTGAGAAAAGAAAACGAATGCAGCCGCCACACTGAGGGACTGTAGCAATATATTACATTTTCTTCCTTGGGTTCAGATACACCGCGCAGGAGATATTTTTATAGTTTCATCTCCCGACCGAAAACTGGAACAAAAGAGAAAATACACAAAATGCCGAAAAACGTTAAAAGGCGATTTTTACACTTTGTTCAACCGTCCGTTATATCAGAGGAAACCGATAGTAGAATCAAAGTGATTTACCTGTCTCATCATATCACATGACCCGGAAATTAGATAATTATTCCTGATCTCAGGACAGTGGGCGGAGCCATGCAAATCCATCCAATCCATCCAGAGCCGCCATTTATAGACCGGATACATCCTAAATATAGAGCCGTTTATCCAACTGTCCCTCCAGAGCCGCCATTTATAGACCGGATACATCCTAAATATAGAACCATTTATCCAACCGTCCATCCAGAGCCGCCATTTATAGACCGGATACATCCTAAATATAGAGCCATTTATCCAACTGTCCATCCAGAGCCGCCATTTATAGACCGGATACATCCTAAATATAGAGCCATCTATCCAACTGTCCATCCAGAGCCGCCATTTATAGACCAGATACATCCTAAATATAGAACCATTTATCCAACCGTCCATCCAGAGCCGCCATTTATAGACCGGATACATCCTAAATATAGAGCCATTTATCCAACTGTCCATCCAGAGCCGCCATTTATAGACCGGATACATCCTAAATATAGAGCCATTTATCCAACTGTCCATCCAGAGCCGCCATTTATAGACCGGATACATCCTAAATATAGAGCCTTCTATCCAACTGTCCATCCAGAGCCGCCATTTATAGACCAGATACATCCTAAATATAGAACCATTTATCCAACTGTCCATCCAGAGCCGCCATTTATAGACCGGATACATCCTAAATATAGAGCCATTTATCCAACTGTCCATCCAGAGCCGCCATTTATAGACCAGATACATCCTAAATATAGAGCGATGTATCCAACTGTCCATCCAGAGCCGCCATTTATAGACCAGATACATCCTAAATATAGAGCGATGTATCCAACTGTTTATCCAGAGCCGCCATGTATAGTACTATGGACCAATTCAGTGGTGATAGGAGTACCCGTCTGCTGCTGCTCTTTCACTGTCCAATCACAATCTAGAGGCGGGGAGCTGACCGAACTGTTTTGCTTCACCTGCAGTAAAGAAAATTCAGGTCACCAGCTCGGCTCTGTTGTCTGGCAGGTCTGTGTATATCTCCAGTCTGGCTGGGCGGACTTACAA
>NW_017307957.1:122371-130045 GCF_000935625.1 Nanorana parkeri | reverse complement strand
TGGTTCATCTCTGTATGTAGCTGTTTGCCTGAGGTTCAGCTTTAAGCAATGTGAAGCAGTAACGGGTTTCCTTTGGACCTCTGCACCCCTTTGTATACAAGTCCTCTAGATCTCTGTGTTGGTCAGAGACGGATTCGAGCATCGTAATTACGTCGCCTCTAAGATTTCTGTTTTCAGTTCCACAAATACTAAAATGTTTTCTGACGTCCCTCAGGTGTTAGATATGAACTAATTATCATATCCTGTATGTGTATATACTGCACGTGTGACCTGTATGTCTATATACTGCACGTATGACCTGTATGTGTATATACTGTACTTATGACCTGTATGTGTATATACTGCACTTATGACTCCTCCATGTGTGAGGCCGCACAATGCCGTCCCAGCTCCGCCGCAACTTTATAGATCTTGTCCTGATGTGATCCAAGGACAAACACGCGTCAGTATTGATAAGTGCGCGGCGATACATCGGAAGGTTAATATCCATATGAAGGAGTCCGGATAATTAATTATGCTAATGAGGTGTCCGGATTATATTTCGCTTATCTCTCCTTTGCAAGAGGCGCGCTGCATGCCGAGCGCTCGGGAATGTGAATTTCTGGGGAAAAGTAAAAAAAAAAAAAAACTTTCAGTTTAACTGACGGAGAACAAAAATGGATAAAATTATACTTTTATAATAAACAATACGCTTATAATTAAAAGATACTTACAATGAGGAGAATAATGATCTGATCTCCTGCAGATGACAGAGAGATGAAAGTTGTATAATTTGTATCATCGGAGACAGAATATCACCAAACATCCAGAGAAGTCACATGACACAAATGTTATAAATGGAGTTGCAGTTCAGTGAGTAAAATAAGTATTTGATCCCCAAGCAGAACATGACTTAGTACTCGGTGGGGAACCCTTGTTGGGGAGCACAGAGGTGAGACGTTCCTGGGGGAACCCTTGTTGGGGAGCACAGAGGTGAGACGTTTCCTGGGGGAACCCTTGTTGGGGAGCACAGAGGTGAGACGTTTCCTAAGGGGACCCTTGTTGGGGAGCACAGAGGTGAGACGTTTCCTGGGGGAACCCTTGTTGGGGAGCACAGAGGTGAGACGTTTCCTAGGGGGTCCCTTGTTGGGGAGCACAGAGGTGAGACGTTTCCTAGGGGGTCCCTTGTTGGGGAGCACAGAGGTGAGACGTGTCCTGGGGGAACCCTTGTTGGGGAGCACAGAGGTGAGACATTTCCTGGGGGAACCCTTGTTGATAAGACATTTCTTGGGGTTGGTTGCCAGGGTTGCACACATCTCAGGAGGGATTTTGGTCCCTTTACAGACCTTCTCTAAATCCTTCAGGTTTCTTGGCTGTCGCTCGGCAACTCGAAGTTTTGGCTCCTCCCATAAATTTTCTATAGGATGGAGGTCTGGAGACCGCCTAGGCCACTCCATGACCTCAATGTGCTTCTTCTTCAGTCATGGCTTTGTTGCCATGGCGATATGTTTTGGTTCGTTGTCATGCTGAAAGACCCGTCCACGACCCATCTTCAGTGTTCTGGCTGAGGGAAGGAGGTTCTCATCCAAGATTTTACAACACGTGGCCCCGTCCATTGGCCCCTCAAAGCGGCAAAGTCGGTCTGTACCTTTAGCAGAGAAACAGCCCCAAAGCATAATGTTCCCACCTCCGGGCTGGACTGTAGGGACGGTGTTCTTAGGGTCATAGGTCAGCATTATTCTTCCTCCAAACACGGCGAGTCGAGTTCATGCCAAAGAGCTCAATTTTGGTGTCATGTGACCGCAGCACTTCCTCCCCAATCCTTCTCTGAAGCATTTTGGTGTTCATTGGCAGACTTCAGACGCGCCTGTACATGGGCCTTCCTGAGGGAGGGGGACGGGCCTGTACATGGGCCTTCCTGAGGAGTGGGGACGGGCCTGTACATGGGCCTTCCTGAGGAGGGGGACGGGCCTGTACATGGGCCTTCCTGAGGGAGGGGGACGGGCCTGTACATGCGCCTCCCCGAGGAGGGGGACCTTGCGGGCGCTGCAGGATCTCAGTCCATGGCGGTGTATCGTGTTACCAATGGTTTGTTTGGTGACTGTGGTCCCAACTGCCTTCAGATCATTCACAAGCTCCTCCCCCCCGTGTAGTTCTGGGCGGATCCCTCACTTTTCTCATGACCATCCTCACCCCATGAGGCGAAATCTTTGCATGGAGCTCCAGACCGAGGACCATTGATGGTTATTTTGTATTCCTCCTCCCCGAGCTTCTTGCTGACAGTCTTGTAGCCCATTCCAGCCTCGGGCAGGTCCACGGTCCCCGACGTCCTCTGACAGCTCTTTGATCTTGCCCAGGGTGGGGGAGGTGCGAATGGAAGAAAGAGATTCTGTGGACAGGCGTCTTTTATATACATAACGAGTTGTCGTTAGGATCACCATCTTAAAGTGACAGGACTCGTCTGTGTACCACATGGCCAGTCTGTGGGAGGAGCCAGAATGATTGCTGGTCGGTAGGGGGATCAAATACTTCTTTTACTCCCTGAACTGCGACTCCATTTATAACATTTGTGTCATGTGACTTCTCTGGATGTTTGGCGGATGTTCTGTCTCCGATGATACAAATGATACAACTTTCATCTCTCTGTCATCTCTGCCGGGGAGCCAATCAGCATTCTCCTCACTGTATATGATAAAATGATACTAAAAGATACTTCTATAATAAAAGGGAATGTCTTATAATAAAATGAAACCCAAATAATATAAAGACAATAAGAAGATACTTATGTCACAGAATGTCGCTCTTGTAACTGTGTAACCTTTGTTGTCTCTCTCTCTCCGTAGGATTGCACGGTCTATGAAACAGAAAATAAGATTCTCCATGTGGTGAGTGTGCGTTTTACTTTATCAGGGTGACCCGTGATGTCATTGTTTCATGTAGAAGGTAAAGAAGGTCTCCGGTCGTCATGTTTTCTATATGTTCAATCTCTAAATATAACCTGTTCTGTCTGTTTCTGACACTGGGAAACACGGACAGAGTGTTGTCACCCTATAACAGGAAGTGTCTAAACAAGGACAGAACGTTGTCACCCTTTAACAGGAAGTGTGTGAACAAGGACATAGTGTTTGCACCCTATAACAGGAAGTGCCTGAACAAGGACAGAGCATTGTCACCCTATAACAGGAAGTGCCTGAAGAAGGACAGAGCATGGCCACCCTATAACAGGAAGTGCCTGAACAAGGATTGAACATTGTCACCCTATAACAGGAAGTGTCTGAACAAGGACATAGTGTTGTCACCCTATAACAGGAAGTGCCTGAACAAGGACAGAGCACTGTCACCCTATAACAGGAAGTGTCTGAACAAGGACAGAGCACTGTCACCCTATAACAGGAAGTGTCTGAACAAGGCCAGAGCATTGTCACCCTTTAACAGGAAGTGTCTGAACAAGGACAGAGCATTGTCACCCTATAACAGGAAGTGTTTGAACAAGGACAGAGCATGGTCACCCTACAACAGGAAGTGCCTGAACAAGGATTGAACATTGTCACCCTATAACAGGAAGTGCCCGAACAAGGACAGAGCACTGTCACCCTATAACAGGAAGTGTCTGAACAAGGACATAGCGTTGTCACCCTATAACAGGAAGTGTCTGAACAAGGACATAGCGTTGTCACCCTATAACAGGAAGTACCTGAACAAGAACATAGCGTTGCACCCTATAACAGGAAGTGTCTGAACAAGGACAGATCATGGTCACCCTATAACAGGAAGTATCTGAACAAGGACAGAGCACTGTCACCCTATAACAGGAAGTGCCTGAACAAGGACAGAGCGGTATTATCCTTTAACAGGAAGCACCTGAACAAGGACAGAGCGTTGTCACCCTATAACAGGAAGTGTCTGGACAGGGATCCTCCATGGCAGGATCCCCAGGTACAATTATTTTGTAGCGGCGATTTCGGGTCTCCTCCTGGTGACTGGTTCTGGCAGGTCCGCGCGGTTGCGGCGGATGAGCGACGGTCTGGGTATAACGAGCGGTGATGTATGAGGACTCTGCGGTGGGGCTAATTACCGCGCGGCGTACACAGAAAACACATAATCACCGCGGCGCCGTCCTGCCGGAGCCGTCTGCTGACATTTAAATGAAGGAAGAATGCGCGCATTGATTTTCTAAATAGGTGTTATTTTCCGTGTCACTTCTCCAGCAGCGCATTTCATAAACAAGTCGCCGCCGCCGCTCCATTGTGCGTCCGCCCCGCGTGTAAACAAACCATTTCCGAGCCGAACGGAGACGCGGCGCTCAAGCTGAGTCTTTCTTCTCCCCTCCGGCACGGCGCGCTCCGAAGGCTGGATCGCTGATTGGCAGAAAGACATTCATGAGCTTCTCACAAGCTGCAGCAAGTCAGACAGAGCCGCCTCATTTCCTGGCTGCAGCATCATCTAGCCCTTTCTTCCCCAGCCTGGCTGTCCCCGGCCCCGCCCCTTTCATTCAGTGGATTTCAGTTCTTTCAATCACGGAGCTTCAGCATCACATGTGGGCGTGACCTATGCAAATGCATCCTGCCTAGAAACGCCCACTCCTCCCGACTGACACCCACACGTCAAGGCATTTTTATATTTGCATAACTCCTCCCAAGATCCAGCCCACTGCTTGCATCGGGGCTGAGGTCTCTTGAGAGGAGTATTGAGGCAGGGCGCTGTGATGTTTTCAGGAAGCTATGTACAGCCCCCTGCCGGCCCCTCTCACCAACCATGACCTGCCTGTCGGCCCCTCTCACCAACCATGACCTGCCTGTTGGCCCCTCTCACCAGCCATGACCTGCCTGTCGGCCCCTCTCACCAACCATGACCTGCCTGTCGGCCCCTCCCACCAACCATGACCTGCCTGTCGGCCCCTCCCACCAACCATGACCTGCCTGTCGGCCCCTCTCACCAACCATGACCTGCCTGTCGGCCCCTCTCACCAACCATGACCTGCCTGTCGGCCCCTCCCACCAACCATGACCTGCCTGTCGGCCCCTCCCACCAACCATGACCTGCCTGTCAGCCCCTCCCACCAACCATGACCTGCCTGTCGGCCCCTCTCACCAACCATGACCTGCCTGTCGGCCCCTCTCACCAACCATGACCTGCCTGTCGGCCCCTCCCACCAACCATGACCTGCCTGTCGGCCCCTCCCACCTGCCCTGATCTGCTTGCGTTGCATATTAATGTTGCAAATCTTAAACAATGGGATTCTCCTATTTGGAATATTTTTGGTCTATCGATTATCCGAACTCCTCCCTCTTTTATACGGAGATGGGAAGAGGGAGACGTGTTCTGTAGTCCTGTCTTAGGGTGAGAAATCAGAGTTAAGGTTTAACACTAAGGCTGTGGGCGGGGCACGGACACAGCGCACCAGTCATTTTACAGCTGGGGCAGCACCGACCTCAGATTGTTGTATGAGACCGGCCGATGGTCAGCGGAGATCCATGACATCAAAGTGTCCCCGGCGATTATCCGCGGCGCCGTCGTCCGTCTCTCCTGTCATTCACGCCGCTGTGCTCGCCGTTCTCCGACGATGGCGAATCTTCTGATGGATGGCGGGAAATGCTGCTCATTGGCTGCGGATCCGTCTCCTCACATTCCTTCACATTATTCCTACAAGAGCCAGAAATGTTGCAGCAAATGTGCGGCGCACCTGAGCCAATCCCGGTGAATGTTGCCAGAGTTCAGCGACCGTTTTGTAGAAAGTCGGATAGAAGACTGAAGGGGAGGACGGAGGTCAGATAGAAGACTGAAGGGAAGGACGGAGGTCAGATAGAAGACAGAAGGGAAGGACGGAGGTCAGATAGAGGACTGAAGGGGAGGACGGAGGTCAGATAGAAGACTGAAGGGAAGGACGGAGGTCAGATAGAAGACTGAAGGGAAGGACGGAGGTCAGATAGAAGACTGAAGGGAAGGACGGAGGTCAGATAGAAGACTGAAGGGAAGGACGGAGGTCAGATAGAAGACTGAAGGGGAGGACGGAGGTCAGATTTCTAGCGCGGGGAAACGACATGGGTCGGCCATTTAAATATTCCTTCTCTTTATAGCATGCACCTTGTCTTTTGAATCTTGCCCCTCCCACACCTATACTTAGCCCCACCCCCTGACAGTACACCTGTCACTTGCTGCTAAGCCACGCCCTCTCTCTCCCTCAGCAAACGATCGTCTGTCGCCGTTTCCTAATTATGAAGTTGATTAGCTGCGCTCCATTTGCACGCTGAGGACGGTAATTACGGCGCGCAGTCATTTAGAAGCAGATTGCAGGCGATGATGATGATGATGATGACGGCGGCGGTGGCGATGTCACCAGAAAAAGTATTTACATTCGGCTCCATTTTCTCTGAGATTTGGGAGCCGGACGGAGCGCCGGGAATGTGTTTTCTATGATGAGATGTACGGGGGATGGGAAACGGCCCCACACGCTGCTTCATCTTCCGTCATCATCATCATCCTTCTAGAATATTCCGCACGGCGATGGATCTTCACCAAAATCAAAGATGTTTCTTCATAATCCACATTGTGGTAGAGGAGGCCTATGACTAAGACGTGCTGGTGAAACGCGTTAGTGGATGGAGGAAATCCAAGCCTGCGGTGTCCCTCATCCCACATTGTAGCCTCTCACTCTTCACCTCCCGTCCCGCACTGTAGTCACCTGCTCCTCATCCCTACATCCAACCCCACGTTGCCTCACCCCTCCCGCATCCCATACTACAGTCCTCCACTCCTCACCCCCCCATCACACACTGCGGTATCAGGATCCTCACCCCCCCCATCCCATATTGCATTCCCCTGCTCTTCATACCCCATCCCACACTGTTGCCCCGCTCCTTCCCCCTCATTACCCCCCACACTCCACTCTGCTCCGGAAACTCTCCCGTTCTGACACAGACACAACTTTGTTGGAAATTTGCTGCGTTTTATAAAACCTGTAAAATGGGAATTTCGGGAGAGAGGAACATTTGCCGAGTATTTTGGCACGGTGAGAGTTGGTGTAGACGGACATCAGACACGGGTCAGCAGATTATTATTTACTTCCCTGGCGCAGTGCGGATGACAGATGCGAGGCTGCGCCCGGCCAGCTTCTTCCTAAGAGGTTCTTTCTGTGTTCTAACACATGAAACTGAGCAGCGCTGAGCTCGGAGACAACAACTCTCATCATCCTCAACCCCGGACATTGATGATGAGAACCAATGATGATACAAAACCTTCTGTATACATTTTCATAGTTTCCTTCTACAATGGTCAGCTGATCGGTGATTTATAAATACGACGGATGGCGACCGGAGGACCAACTTCACAAATTGCATCAAACAGGAAACAGCGAAGAAAATGTAATGTACCAATTCTGTATAAATCAGCCCCAAAAATGTCTGAACTGGACTGACTGAGAGACACAGCATAGAATGAGAACCGCTTCACTCTTCATGTCACAGAGTCCTCCATCTCTGATACTGCCAGGGTAGAGTCCTCCTAAAGTCATAGGGAGGGAATTTATCAACTCTGGAGCAGCTGTGCACGGCAACCAATCGGCTTCTCTCTTTCATTTTCAAATCTTAACTGAACAAACTGAAGAGAGAAGCTGATTGGTTACCATGCACAGCTGCTCCGGATTTTGTCTGCTCCCGATTTGATACATCTCCCCCATAGTGTTCCTTTGACTAACAT
>NW_017307957.1:120784-122114 GCF_000935625.1 Nanorana parkeri | reverse complement strand
AGAGCGGGTTAGACCCAAGTGAGCAGCAAGAAAGTAGAAAAGCGCAGAAGATAGAAGACCAGAACTGGTCAGGAGCCAAGATGGGTGGTGGAGTAGTCCCAGCTGAGAAGGCCAGGAATCAAGGCAGGCAGCTCAAGAAGTCAGGAGCTGAAGCAAGCAACTGTGGAGGTCAGATGTCAAGGCATACAGCTGAGGACGGGAGTGAGACAGACAGCTGAGCAGGTCAGGAGTTGAAGCTGAGGAGGTCAGAAGTCAAGGCAGACAGCTGAGGACAGGAGTGAGACAGACAGCTGAGCAGGTCAGGAGTTGAAGCTGAGGAGGTCAGAAGTCGAGGCAGACAGCTGAGGACAGGAGTGAGACAGACAGCTGAGCAGGTCAGGGGTTGAAGCTGAGGAGGTCAGAAGTCGAGGCAGACAGCTGAGGACAGGAGTGAGACAGACAGCTGAGCAGGTCAGGAGTTGAAGCTGAGGAGGTCAGAAGTCAAGGCAGGCAGCTGCGGAGATCTGGAGCTGAGGCAGGGGACTTTGGAGGAAGACAGGTGAAGAGGTCAGCAGTGGAGTGCAGGCAGCTGAGAAAGAGAAGTGTCAGGGCAGGCAGCTGAAGAAGTCAGAAGCTGAAGCAAAGCAAATGTCGAGGTCAGATGTCAGCCAGACAGCTGAAGAAGTCAGGAGTGAGCCAGACAGCTGAGAAGGATAGAAATCAAGGCAGGCAGCTGAGCAGGCCAGGAGTTGAAGCTGGAAAGTGAGGAAGTTTGAGTCAAGGTAGGCAATTGTGGACGTCAAAAGTCAAGGCAGGCAGCACAAGAGATCAAGAGTTGAGGAAGGGAACTATGGAGGCCAGGAGTGGAGGCAAACAGCTGAAGAGGTCAGGAGTGGAGATAGGTAGCTGAGAAGGACAGGTGTCAAGGCAAGCAACGGTGCAGGCCAGCAGTTAAAACAGGTCGATGAAGAGGTCAGGAGTTGGGTGAGGTGATTGTGGAGGTCAGAAGTCAAGGCAGTCAGTTAAAGAAGTCAGGAGTGGAGGCAGGTGACTGAGAAGGCCAGGAACTGAGACAGGTGAATGAGAACGTCAAGAACTGAAGCATGTGACTGAGGAGGTCAGGAACTGAGGGCAGGCAGCCGAGGTATTTAAGAGGTGAGGCCGGTGGCTGGGGAGGTCAGGCCTGAATGCTAGAGGATTGGTTGGTTAGAAGCGGTCCAGATCAAACCGCGCACAAGTAGGTCTGGAACCCAAGCATCCAAGCCTGTCATCAGGCCTCACCATCCATGCATGGTGACATCCAGCATCATGTTTTTGAGTGGAAATCCACAGAACCTGTCCTGTTGGTGGG
>NW_017307957.1:112089-120737 GCF_000935625.1 Nanorana parkeri | reverse complement strand
GGGGTTTGCGGGGGGTGGTGAAGATGGAGTATATCCAGTGTGGGGTACAGAACTACTGACCATAATTCGAGGCACGGATCCTAGTGTTAGTAGTATTAAAGCTCAACATATATCCCATTGACTGAAGCGCTCCTTCATGCCAGAGGAGACCAGCGCTGGGTGGAAACATCTCACTTTTTGTATCTCACTGATCGACCAATCAATGAGCAGTTCCTCCTCTGACACGGGTATTTACCCAGTTTTACGCATTTCTCTTTTTCATCGTTATTTCCCCCCAGTTATAATAACTCTTTTTCCAGCTTCATTTACAAATCCGGATAAAAAGAGCTTTTAGAAAAATTCTAAAACCGTCCGTCTCCCCCAGTAAACAGAACGCGAGGCGCGCTGCGTTCCCGCTGAACTTTGAAGTCGCTTTTCCTTGTCAACGCTGGCAATGACATGTAATTATTCTTCATCATGAATATTCATCTGTAATCCTTAACGAGGCCTCCGAAAGTCTGGAAGATTCTTCCTTGCGCAATCCAGAGTCCGGAGTTCTACAGAAACCATTGCTGGAGTCTAGTGAGGTTCCTTCCAACGTCGGGGTGATGGACGAGAAGAGACACGGAACAACGTCTCCATCTTAGAATGTTGAGGAACAGACGTCCCAACCGGACGATTCTCCCGCACAGCTCGCTCTGGTGACAACTGTAAAATGTTTCTCCTCACTGACAATAGTCACCGGGACCACCGTGAATCTTCCTCACGGGAACATGGACAGACATCAATAAAAACCTGCTAGAGGGTCTATCCAAACCTAAGTTCTTAAATAAATTGCCTAACCATACGTTTACAAAATTTGGGTAGAAGTGTTGGAAAGCTGTATGTAAACAATTATACATTTTGGGGGTCTTACAATGTCCCTTCCTTCAGGGTAAGGTTAAATAATAAGAATATAATATGTAAATAAGTATCTTCCCTCTCTCCCCTCTCTCTCCCCTATCTCTCTCCCATCTCACTCTCTCCTCTCTCTCCCCTATCTCTCTCCCATCTCACTCTCCCCTATCTCTCTCCTCTCTCACTCACTCCTCTCTCTCCCCTATCTCTCTCCCATCTCACTCTCTCCTCTCTCTCCCCTCTCTCTCTCCCTCTCCCTCTCCCCCCTCTCTCCCCCCCCTCCCCCTCTCCCCCCTCTCTCCCCCCCCTCCCCCTCTCCCCCCTCTCTCCCCCCCCTCCCCCTCTCCCCCCTCTCTCCCCCCCCTCCCCCTCTCCCCCCTCTCTCCCCCCCCTCCCCCTCTCCCCCCTCTCTCCCCCCCCTCCCCCTCTCCCCCCTCTCTCCCCCCCCTCCCCCTCTCCCCCCTCTCTCCCCCCCCTCCCCCTCTCCCCCCTCTCTCCCCCCCCTCCCCCTCTCCCCCCTCTCTCCCCCCCCTCCCCCTCTCCCCCCTCTCTCCCCCCCCTCCCCCTCTCCCCCCTCTCTCCCCCCCCTCCCCCTCTCCCCCCTCTCTCCCCCCCCTCCCCCTCTCCCCCCTCTCTCCCCCCCCTCCCCCTCTCCCCCCTCTCTCCCCCCCCTCCCCCTCTCCCCCCTCTCTCCCCCCCCCCCCCCCTTATTAATTATAAAAGAATACATAAAATGACATATACTATATTACAATTTCACTATTATTATATATGAAACATGTTAAAGAAGAGCTCTTGAGGGGGCTCTTAAGACATAAAGAGTGTGCGATACTAGTGAGAGGGGGCCCAGGACCTGCTGACCCACATCAGGTATATAGACTCCTAAGTCTCAGAGGGCCCCAGTGCAGCTGCACAGTCTGCACAAATGCAACTCTGGCTGCAAGACTGTCTATTGATGACACCCATTGGCCACCCATTTTGTGGCTTTGATACACAAGCCCAGGTTCCGGAGTTCGTGTTTCTGAGTGTGTGCAAGGAACTGCATAGACCCTGATGAAGGGGGATTGTTGAGGCCCCCAAAGTGTGTTGGCTATCTCTCATCGGCTTCCTAATAATTGTAGAATTAATAAAGTACTGGACTGGACTCTTAAAGTATGGTTTTGGTTCTGGACCTTTGAAGTGTGACTCTGAACTTCTGAAATGTAGTTCTGAAATATTTAAGTGTAGTTCTGGACTATTGATGTATGGTTCAGGACTCTTGAAGTGTAGTTCTGGACTCTTGAAGTGGGGTTTTGAACTCTTGAAGTGGGGTTCTGGACTATTGAATTATGGTTCTGGACTATTAAAATGTGGTTCAGGACTATTGAAGTGTAGTTCTGGACTATTGCTGTATTGTTCTGGACTCTCGAAGTGTGGTTCTGGATTCTCGAAGTATAGTTCTGGACTCTTGAAGTGGGGTTCTGAACTTGGGTTCTGGACTCTTGAAGTGGGGTTCTGAACTCTTGAAGTGTGGCTTTGGTTCTCCCTAGTGCTTGGCTACAAACAGATTTCAAGAACCGGGTGACCCCTGGACTGTTTCTGTGTGTACTTCCCGAACCCAAGCCATTGGGCCGAAACATAGACACTCCACCAACCACCTGGGAAACTGGGTCCAGCGCCTCCCTCTCATCCCCACTTGCATTGTACACGAATGGTATGTCGGCCCCTGACGCACAGAGACGTCCCTATAGGGAGGGTAGCAGAGTGGTAAATTCGGGCCCTCGTTCCCGGGGATTAGGACAGATAAGAGAGCAGCGTGAAGCCGCTGCGGTTCTGGAATCTGTGTCTGTGAGATTTCTGTATTCAGGCTGAAATAAAAACGGCTATTTTTAGCCGGTGAAACAATATAATATGAATTATTGAGGATTCTGTGAAAGTTTCATGAGGAGATGCAATCGTGAATGTAGGAGGCCCTTCGCTGCAGAGTTTCTGTTCTTGTAAAGCTCAGACTGAGATGTTCTATTACATTATCTTTGGGGATTCGGACAAAACCGACTACCACATAAATAAATAACAGCGACCATAGATGGCAGATGTGCAGCCAATGTGCCACCTCGCAGCAAAGTTTCTTCTCAATGATGGGGGACGGCCTGGTCACGCAGAGACTTCCCAGATATCAAGCTCTTCATCACTCCATGAAGTGCCCATTCCTTGCAAAGTCCCCATGATGGCATCACACCTATCGTGATCTCCAGATGGTGATGGCCACCACCAAAGTTGTCCGGTTGGACGGCTTATCCAGTCATAGTTTGGACACCCATCACATATATGACCTGATGTGTCCACATGGCTGTAATAGGAGCTGCAGTTGTTACCCCACACCCACCAATCAACTTGTAACTCCCTTCTCATTGACCTCCCACTACACAGACTCCTCCCCCTTCAGTCTATCATGAATGTAGCTGCTAGGCTCATCCACCTGACCAACCGCTCAGTGTCTGCAACCCCTCTCTGCCAATCCCTGCACTGGCTTCTATCACCCACCCCCCTCTGCCAATCCCTACACTGGCTTCAATCTCCCACCCCCCTCTGTCAATACCTGCACTGCCTTCCATCACCCGCCCTCCTCTGCCAATCCCTGCACTTGACACCGCAAAACTACTCATCCACTCCCTTGTTATCTCTCGTCTTGACTATTGCAACTCCCTCTTCATTGGCTGACCTCTACGCAGGCTCCTCCCCCTTCAGTATATCATGAATTATGCTGCTAGACTCATCCGCCTGACCAACCGCTCAGTGCCTGCAACCCCGCTCTGTCAATTCCTGCACTGGCTTCCATCCTTCAACCCCTCTGTCAATTCCTGCACTGGCTTCCTTCACCTGCTCCCTCCCCTCTTCCAATCCCTGCACTGGCTTCCAATAGCCCAAAGGATACAAGTCAAAATATCAACAACGACTTGCAAAGCCATCCTCAACTCTGCCCCCGTCTATATCTCCAACCTCGTCTCAAAGTATCACCCTAACCGTCCGCTCCGCCCCTCCCAAGACCTCCTGTATTCAAGCTCACTTGTCAACTCCTCCCATGCTCGCCTCCAGGACTTCACTAGAGTCTCTCCCATCTTCTGGAACTCTTTACCCCAACCTGTCTGTCTATCTTCCACCTGGACTGCCCATCCATAAAGACTCATCTCTTCAGGGAAGCCTATCCCACCTCCACCTAACCGCTCAACCATCACGTTCTCCGTTCTCAAACAATTCATCCCTACACAGCTCCCTCCTCATGTATCACTGGCCCCTCCCTTTTAGATTGTAAGCCCTCAGGGGCAGGGCCCTCCTTACCATCTTGTTTTGAATTGTATTGTGATTGTAATGTCTTCCCTGTATTGTACAGCGCTGCGCAAACTGTTGGCGCTATATAAATCCTGTATAATAATAATAATAACTTCATACTTTAATGGAGGATGAAAATCTGATTGGATGTTGAGAGGTGAGGAGCTCTGGGAATTGACATGGGTCACAGGTATAATAATTATCATAATAGAAGTATAATTTACTAATATTTATGTTTCAACTGTTTCTCTATTATTGTTATCCCAAAATACGGTGCAAATGAATTCTTATCTCCTGACGGGTCCCCTTCCTTTCTGGATCTTTATTTAGATTCATCTTGAGTTTAGTTTCCATCACCATAATATCAGACACAGACGATTCAACAGGGAGAAGGTGCCACGTGTTATGGGTGTATGTGGACCCTCTGTATCACTATTGTGTCAGTGTGGGCCCTCAGTGACCACCTGGTATGGGTCTCACTGCAGGACTCTCCCAAGTCACGGGTCAAGGGTTCATAGGAGCCATCTGCACACCGGGGAGAAGGAACTGCACACCAAGAGATAATGTTTGGTTCTAGAAAGAAGGACCCTAGCTGACTGTAAATTTAGGGATCACTATGTGGTCTTATTAGAATGTATTGACTGCAGTTTACAGTTCCAAGGGAGTATGGGGAACATTTGACCCTGTTGGGCAAACACAACCAACCCGTCCTTTCGTGGAAGGGACAGATGTCTGTGAGCTAAAGATGGTGTACCCTGCAAAGTGTGCCATGGTGCCACAAGGGTTGTTGGGCATTGTGAAAGGCATGGTTTCCTTTCCTGGCATTCAATCACATGACATCTCAATGCTGCAAAGAAAGGTGATGCCGGAAGACTTCCCTCTATCAGACATTGAGATGGTATGTCATAAAGGGGAGTAAGTAGATATAGTGGCCAGCAAATGCCACCGACTGCAGGCACCAATCTGATTGATCTCTGAATGGTGAAGTGTCTACACTGCCAAATGCCCCCCTGCTCCCCAGGCCAGTCATCCCCTGCGGTATTATCAATACAGGTGAAACTGGAATAATTAGAATATCGTGCAAAGTTAATTTATTTCACTAATGCAACTTATGCGGTGAAACTAATATATGAGAGAGACTCATTACATGCAAAGCAAGATAGTTCAAGCCGTGATTTGTCATCATTGTGATGATTATGGCTTACAGCTCATAAAAACCCCAAGAACCCCAAATCCACAACCTCAGAAAAGTAGATTATTACATGCAATCAATAAAACAAGGATTGTACATAGAACAATATCGGACCTCTGAAAAGTACCAGCATGCATATGTACTCAGTACTTGGTTTGGGCCCCTTTTGCAGCACTTACTGCAATTACTTTTGCACGATATTCTAATTATTCGAGTTTCACCTGTATTGTCTTCAGCAGATCAGGATTGGCCACCTGCGACCCTCTCACTACAGGAGGGTTCCATCATGACCCAACAATTACTGCATGGGCTGTGCCTGGTCGTCAGTTCCCCCTATGTCTGTACATCTTCTGGTTACCCAATGTTGATACAATGTTGTCCTCCACAATCTTCTGTTTTGTAGCGTAAAGAACAATTGTAACATTGTTTCCCTGCGACTCTTTTCCAGTGTAAAACTCTGTCTGGGATCTGCGACCACATTATTTCCCTCTCATCCGATTCGCTGGTGTCTCAGTCGGCCCATTTGGAAGTTGTCCATCTCACGAACATCATGCCGAGTGAAGGACTGGTGAGTGCCGAGTTGTTGGAATGTTTCGGGTCAATGGTTTTATCGGGTAATTCCAATCCCTGCACTGGCTTCCAATAGCCCAAAGGATACAAGTCAAAATATCAACAACGACTTGCAAAGCCATCCTCAACTCTGCCCCCGTCTATATCTCCAACCTCGTCTCAAAGTATCACCCTAACCGTCCGCTCCGCCCCTCCCAAGACCTCCTGTATTCAAGCTCACTTGTCAACTCCTCCCATGCTCGCCTCCAGGACTTCACTAGAGTCTCTCCCATCTTCTGGAACTCTTTACCCCAACCTGTCTGTCTATCTTCCACCTGGACTGCCCATCCATAAAGACTCATCTCTTCAGGGAAGCCTATCCCACCTCCACCTAACCGCTCAACCATCACGTTCTCCGTTCTCAAACAATTCATCCCTACACAGCTCCCTCCTCATGTATCACTGGCCCCTCCCTTTTAGATTGTAAGCCCTCAGGGGCAGGGCCCTCCTTACCATCTTGTTTTGAATTGTATTGTGATTGTAATGTCTTCCCTGTATTGTACAGCGCTGCGCAAACTGTTGGCGCTATATAAATCCTGTATAATAATAATAATAACTTCATACTTTAATGGAGGATGAAAATCTGATTGGATGTTGAGAGGTGAGGAGCTCTGGGAATTGACATGGGTCACAGGTATAATAATTATCATAATAGAAGTATAATTTACTAATATTTATGTTTCAACTGTTTCTCTATTATTGTTATCCCAAAATACGGTGCAAATGAATTCTTATCTCCTGACGGGTCCCCTTCCTTTCTGGATCTTTATTTAGATTCATCTTGAGTTTAGTTTCCATCACCATAATATCAGACACAGACGATTCAACAGGGAGAAGGTGCCACGTGTTATGGGTGTATGTGGACCCTCTGTATCACTATTGTGTCAGTGTGGGCCCTCAGTGACCACCTGGTATGGGTCTCACTGCAGGACTCTCCCAAGTCACGGGTCAAGGGTTCATAGGAGCCATCTGCACACCGGGGAGAAGGAACTGCACACCAAGAGATAATGTTTGGTTCTAGAAAGAAGGACCCTAGCTGACTGTAAATTTAGGGATCACTATGTGGTCTTATTAGAATGTATTGACTGCAGTTTACAGTTCCAAGGGAGTATGGGGAACATTTGACCCTGTTGGGCAAACACAACCAACCCGTCCTTTCGTGGAAGGGACAGATGTCTGTGAGCTAAAGATGGTGTACCCTGCAAAGTGTGCCATGGTGCCACAAGGGTTGTTGGGCATTGTGAAAGGCATGGTTTCCTTTCCTGGCATTCAATCACATGACATCTCAATGCTGCAAAGAAAGGTGATGCCGGAAGACTTCCCTCTATCAGACATTGAGATGGTATGTCATAAAGGGGAGTAAGTAGATATAGTGGCCAGCAAATGCCACCGACTGCAGGCACCAATCTGATTGATCTCTGAATGGTGAAGTGTCTACACTGCCAAATGCCCCCCTGCTCCCCAGGCCAGTCATCCCCTGCGGTATTATCAATACAGGTGAAACTGGAATAATTAGAATATCGTGCAAAGTTAATTTATTTCACTAATGCAACTTATGCGGTGAAACTAATATATGAGAGAGACTCATTACATGCAAAGCAAGATAGTTCAAGCCGTGATTTGTCATCATTGTGATGATTATGGCTTACAGCTCATAAAAACCCCAAGAACCCCAAATCCACAACCTCAGAAAAGTAGATTATTACATGCAATCAATAAAACAAGGATTGTACATAGAACAATATCGGACCTCTGAAAAGTACCAGCATGCATATGTACTCAGTACTTGGTTTGGGCCCCTTTTGCAGCACTTACTGCAATTACTTTTGCACGATATTCTAATTATTCGAGTTTCACCTGTATTGTCTTCAGCAGATCAGGATTGGCCACCTGCGACCCTCTCACTACAGGAGGGTTCCATCATGACCCAACAATTACTGCATGGGCTGTGCCTGGTCGTCAGTTCCCCCTATGTCTGTACATCTTCTGGTTACCCAATGTTGATACAATGTTGTCCTCCACAATCTTCTGTTTTGTAGCGTAAAGAACAATTGTAACATTGTTTCCCTGCGACTCTTTTCCAGTGTAAAACTCTGTCTGGGATCTGCGACCACATTATTTCCCTCTCATCCGATTCGCTGGTGTCTCAGTCGGCCCATTTGGAAGTCGTCCATCTCACGAACATCATGCCGAGTGAAGGACTGGTGAGTGCCGAGTTGTTGGAATGTTTCGGGTCAATGGTTTTATCGGGTAATAGCCAAACAAAGAAAGCGGAGTCCCCGCAATTTCAGAGGCACGAGCATGGGAATAGGGTCACTGTGTCCTCAATAGGGTGATGCTTATATGAGACTTGGGTTTCACATCTCCCGGAATGTTCCATCCTCCTTCCTGGTCACATCCCTGCCCTGATGAAGGGACCCTGCGTGGTCCCGAAACGTTGGATTATGCGATATGCGTGACGTTTAGTCCAAATAAATGGACATTTTTTGAATTTCATTTGCTGAGTGCCGGCGATTTCTATCCTTTATTGACTGCTGTGTGCGGCGCCACCCGTGATTGTTGAAGGAGAACTATGAGGGGGGGGGGCGTGCTTTTCACTCACCTCATAGTTCTAGCCGACCTGTGACAATGAGACTGTAACAGGCCGGCCCAGAAGATAGGG
>NW_017307957.1:105622-110458 GCF_000935625.1 Nanorana parkeri | reverse complement strand
GAATAATTAGAATATCGTGCAAAGTTAATTTATTTCACTAATGCAACTTATGCGGTGAAACTAATATATGAGAGAGACTCATTACATGCAAAGCAAGATAGTTCAAGCCGTGATTTGTCATCATTGTGATGATTATGGCTTACAGCTCATAAAAACCCCAAGAACCCCAAATCCACAACCTCAAAAAAGTAGATTATTACATGCAATCAATAAAACAAGGATTGTACATAGAACAATATCGGACCTCTGAAAAGTACCAGCATGCATATGTACTCAGTACTTGGTTTGGGCCCCTTTTGCAGCACTTACTGCAATTACTTTTGCACGATATTCTAATTATTCGAGTTTCACCTGTATTGTCTTCAGCAGATCAGGATTGGCCACCTGCGACCCTCTCACTACAGGAGGGTTCCATCATGACCCAACAATTACTGCATGGGCTGTGCCTGGTCGTCAGTTCCCCCTATGTCTGTACATCTTCTGGTTACCCAATGTTGATACAATGTTGTCCTCCACAATCTTCTGTTTTGTAGCGTAAAGAACAATTGTAACATTGTTTCCCTGCGACTCTTTTCCAGTGTAAAACTCTGTCTGGGATCTGCGACCACATTATTTCCCTCTCATCCGATTCGCTGGTGTCTCAGTCGGCCCATTTGGAAGTTGTCCATCTCACGAACATCATGCCGAGTGAAGGACTGGTGAGTGCCGAGTTGTTGGAATGTTTCGGGTCAATGGTTTTATCGGGTAATAGCCAAACAAAGAAAGCGGAGTCCCCGCAATTTCAGAGGCACGAGCATGGGAATAGGGTCACTGTGTCCTCAATAGGGTGATGCTTATATGAGACTTGGGTTTCACATCTCCCGGAATGTTCCATCCTCCTTCCTGGTCACATCCCTGCCCTGATGAAGGGACCCTGCGTGGTCCCGAAACGTTGGATTATGCGATATGCGTGACGTTTAGTCCAAATAAATGGACATTTTTTGAATTTCATTTGCTGAGTGCCGGCGATTTCTATCCTTTATTGACTGCTGTGTGCGGTGCCACCCGTGATTGTTGAAGGATAACTATGAGGGGGGGGGGCGTGCTTTTCACTCACCTCATAGTTCTATGGTTCGCTCACCTCTCGATCCTGTCACGGCTCTCTGCCGTGACAGGGGAGGGGGCTGGATTCCCCTCCCCCCGCTCCAATCCGCCAGCGCTGACTGGCGGATCTGACGGGGGAGGGGGCGGGTACAGCTGGCTCTACCTCTAGATAGGCAGAGCCAGCTGTCACTCACGCAGCTGGGCAGCTCGCGGTATACTGAGCCTAGGGTGACGGGAGGACGCTAGTTTGTGTCCTCCCGGTACCCTAAGGAGAACTATGGGGAAAAGCCCTGACCCCATAGTTCTCCTTTAATGCGAGCACCACTATTGCTACTTGGACCGGAAGCGCTGTAAGGAGTGCAGGGGGACCTACTGTTTTCTCACATTATTTCCCTCTCATCCGATTCGCTGGTGTCTCAGTCGGCCCATTTGGAAGTCGTCCATCTCACGAACATCATGCCGAGTGAAGGACTGGTGAGTGCCGAGCTGTTGGAATGTTTCGGGTCAATGGTTTTATAGCCAAACAAAAAAAGCGGAGTCCCCGCATTTCAGAGGCACGAGCATGGGAATAGGGTCACTGTGTCCTCAATAGGGTGATGCTTATATGAGACTTGTGAATGGGTTCACATCTCCCGGAATGTTCCATCCTCCTTATCGTGCAGCTTTACATAGTTACATAGTATTTGAGGTTGAATAAAGACATTAGTCCACCAAGTCCAACAAATTAGGATCTCATTCTAGGAGTACCTGTACCCCTGTATGTTACTGTGAAAGTTTGAGCGAGCCGCTTTATAAAGAACTGAAACGTTGTGAATCGATATTCCCTGTGAAGAAACATCGACTCCATTTCACCCCCCTTATAAAGAAGCCTCTTATTGGATTCCCGCTCCCCGGCCAAGCCGAAATGGAAGGAATTGCTTTCCTGTCGGCATTTTTTTTTTTTGTTCTTTCAAACCGCAAACTGCACAAATGCAAAATATTGATTTTAAAATTGCGAATGAAGTCAGAGCTTCCCGTCTCCTCTCGCTCATTATGCGGCGGCAATGTGGCGCCGTCCCTTTTTAAAGCCTCTGCTAATTGTTTTGATCTTTTAATCTATATCGCAATTAAAAGTCATAAAAAGAAGATCTTTTCTCTGCGTTTGCCCGTCATAAAATCGTCTCTCTCTCGCTCGGCGTGCGTTCCGCGCGACTCAGGGGCGTAACTAGAAATCACAGGGCCCCATAGCAAAATGTTGTATGGGGGCCCCCGTGATTGCTAGTTATGCCACTTGCGTCCACCTGATATACCAAACAGCCCACCTGAGAGTGACCCTGCAGAGCCCGCCATAGACTCTCTATGACGGGCTCTGCAGGGTCTCAGGTGGGCTGCACGCCTCTTACCTGTCAGCGCGGTCTGCCTCCGTGGTCGCCGGGCCCCGCCTCCTCTTCCGTCCCCGGGCGCCCGCCTCCTCTTTTATCGTTGGGCCCTGTCTTCTCCTCTATCGATGGGCCCCGCCTCCTCTTACATCACTGGCCCCTCCTGCTCTTAGGTCGCCGGGCCCCGTCTCCTCCTTCACGGCAAACGCCGGGTCCAGTCTCTTCTGCAGCAGCTGCTGGCTGTCACTGACGCAGCTCAGCGGCGGATGTGAGGAAGAACGCCCCCGCTGCACACATCACTGATAGGTTGTCAGTGATCTAACAGCGGCGCGTTCCTCTTGACAGCCAGCACCCTGATATGCCATAGCGACCCAGGCGGCCCGATGCCGTGGCCGGGCCCCCCCCTGTGCCCGAAGCCCCATAGCGGCCGCCTGGGTCGCTATGGCGATTGTTGCGCCACTGGCGTGACTGATGATGGCAAATTGATCGGCCCCTCCCGTGAAATTGTTTTCGCCGGCCCAATCCGGCCACCGCTGGAAGATACGGGACGGGTCCAGTGACGGTCAATTATCAGCCCAGAATACGGCCGCGCCATCGTCGGATAGTTAAAGGTCACTGAGCCACTTTTACGGGTCACATGACGTGGCAGGAAACGCCTTCGCTGCTGTTAATTCTTCTCTGGGGGGCAGTTTGGTGGCATTATTAACATATGACCTCCTGTAATAGATTATTGGTCTCCAGGGAGAGAACATGAAAGAACATATTGATTTTACATTAACAAACATCTAAAGCCAAGAACAAAGATGTCACCTGTTGCAGCTCCACCAATGGCCCTTGGATGTGGCGGCTGCATTAGTTTCCTTCTTTTCGGGCAAAGTACGTTTTCTGCAGCTACAGAAGGAAACCCGTTGATCCTGCCAGAAATCCAACGTCCATGTTACTTCCTGTGAACTAAAATCTCAAGCGATGTTATCAGCTTTCCCAGCTATTGTTTGTGAATTTGTGAGGGGACGTGTTCTGTAGTCTTGTCCGGGGGGGTGACAACGCTGCTCCTCCATAGAGTACATGGGGTGTTGTCACCCTAGGACAGGAAGTGTGTAACTGGCAGGATAACCAGGTGAAAATAAAGGAAAAGCCTAAAAAGAGAAATAATGCAGCCGCCACATCGAATGACGGGTAAGCTGCAATATATGACATTCTTGTTCTTTGATGTAGATACAATTTTAGTTTTTATGTCTCAGTGTTAGTAGATATAAGCGAATTTGAGGGTTTTCATTCTCAATCTCGGCAAAGATTTTGGTGAAATGTTGCCATCTGGTGAATGTATTGGAGTCAATGGGATCAGCAGATCTTGTCCTCATACAAGAGCCATGTGTATTCTTTTTGAATCTCGGTGAGCTTTGTGTATTTCTTCCTATGCAGTAATACAGTGTGAGACTCTTCCTGTAATAAAGACTGGTCACTGCTGATCCCTCTCCTTGTGCAGGGTGACTGGTCTTGTCTCCGCCCCCTCCTGTAATAAAGACTGGTCACTGCTGCTCTCTCCTTGTGCAGGGTGACTGGTCTTGTCTCCGCCCCCTCCTGTAATAAAGACTGGTCACTGCTGCTCTCTCCTTGTGCAGGGTGACTGGTCTTGTCTCCGCCCCCTCCTGTAATAAAGACTGGTCACTGCTGCTCTCTCCTTGTGCAGGGTGACTGGTCTTGTCTCCGCCCCCTCCTGTAATAAAGACTGGTCACTGCTGCTCTCTCCTTGTGCAGGGTGACTGGTCTTGTCTCCGCCCCCTCCTGTAATAAAGACTGGTCACTGCTGCTCTCTCCTTGTGCAGGGTGACTGGTCTTGTCTCCGCCCCCTCCTGTAATAAAGACTGGTCACTGCTGCTCTCTCCTTGTGCAGGGTGACTGGTCTTGTCTCCGCCCCCTCCTGTAATAAAGACTGGTCACTGCTGCTCTCTCCTTGTGCAGGGTGACTGGTCTTGTCTCCGCCCCCTCCTGTAATAAAGACTGGTCACTGCTGCTCTCTCCTTGTGCAGGGTGACTGGTCTTGTCTCCGCCCCCTCCTGTAATAAAGACTGGTCAATGCTACTCTCTTATTGTGCAGGGTGACTGGTCCTCTTCTTACAAAGAACACTCAATGAAATGACCCTAAATAAAAGTTTTCTTATCTTTCATATATGTGTCCCCGTCTCCCCTGGCTGCGTTGTCATGCGTTCATTTTGCGCCCCCTCTGTGTTTCGGATCGGTCCGGGGGAAATGCCTTGCTCGGGGGTTGACGGCGATATTATCGATATTCTGTAGTGTTTGTCGCAGTCTGTTATCACAGAAGGTTGATGGCCCATCCGCAGGGACTCAGGAATACCTGTTCTATTTATTGAATGCGGCGCGTTGGAGGCGCCCC
>NW_017307957.1:103383-105450 GCF_000935625.1 Nanorana parkeri | reverse complement strand
CGGTGGGGCCCCCCCCCCCCCCCCCCCGGTGTCCAGATGTAATTGCGAGCGCCTCGGGGGCTCCAGAGCGTCATAAAAGCAAATAAACGGCGTCCAGACACGAGCCGGCGTC
This sequence comes from Nanorana parkeri, assembly GCF_000935625.1. Taxonomy (NCBI): domain Eukaryota; kingdom Metazoa; phylum Chordata; class Amphibia; order Anura; family Dicroglossidae; genus Nanorana; species Nanorana parkeri. Next base: position 105,338 of record NW_017307957.1, on the reverse strand, counting down.
CTCATAGCGGCTGAGGATATTAGGAGAGCTCAGCTTACTGAAGGCGAAGAGATAAAATGACTTAGAGCCGCAATCCCATAATAGGGCCGGCATGACACTCACCTGCCCAGCATCAAACGAGCTGCAGCGGTGAGCGCGGCGTCGGTCCGATGCGCAACTGACTCTCAGGAAATAAACCAGAGAGATGGATCTGTATCTGGACACAATGGAAGGCGGCAATTAAAGGGGAACTCAATACAATAAAACAGACTCCTTAGTCTTGTTATGTCTGTTCGAGTCCCCGAGCAGGCTCCTCTTTCGGCGCCGTCTCAGCTGCGCATATTGTATCTTCATGTTTTCTCCAATGTATCGCACTCGGGTTCATTACAAGGTTACGTTTTTTTATAGGGATACACCGATACCGCTTTTTCTGTATCAAGAATAAGTACCGATACTGGTACTTCCGCTAGCATGGAGCCGGCTTCCCTGCCAATCCAGACGCCGGCTCCATGCTGTTTGGCCGGATCGATGCTTATTGGCTGGGAAGCCGGGTCCATGCTGATTGGCCGGGAAGCCGACTCGATTGCCGATTGGCCAGGAAGCCAACTCCACGATGTCTGGCCAGATCGATGTTGATTGGCCAGGAAGCCAACTCCACGATGTCTGGCCAGATCGATGTTGATTGGCCAGGAAGCCAACTCCACGATGTCTGGCCAGATCGATGTTGATTGGCCAGGAAGCCAACTCCACGATGTCTGGCCAGATCGATGTTGATTGGCCAGGAAGCCAACTCCACGATGTCTGGCCAGATCGATGTTGATTGGCCAGGAAGCCAACTCCACGATGTCTGGCCAGATCGATGTTGGCTGGCCAGGAAGCTGGCTCCATGCTGCTTGGCCGGATCGATGCTTATTGGCTGGGAAGCCGGCTTTGCAGCCAATCAGCATCGATCCGGCCAAGCAGCATGGAGCCAGCTTCCTGGCCAATCGGCAATCGAGTCGGCTTCCCGGCAACTGAGGAAGGCAGGAGGGCGGGTCATTACCGACGCACAGCTTCCTGATTGGCCTGGAAGCCAACTCCACGATGTCTGGCCAGATGGATGCTGGTTGGCTGGGAAACCGACTTCCTGGAAGCCAGCTCCATGTTCCCTCGCTGCACTGCCAGGCAGAGGAAATGTCTCTCTGATCGGAACTTCCGGTATCAGGGGAGGTATTGGAGCCTTTGGGCGAGTACTCATACTCGGTATCGGCACCTAGTATCGGCAATACTAGTATCGGTATCGGTGCATCCCTAGTTTTTTTAATTCCTGGAGTTCTTCCATAAGGGAGCTATAGTCCCCTTTCAATGAAACATTGTAACAACAACTTGAGAAAACAATCAGTTTGTGTAAATTTTTTTGTAGCATGACATCCAAATAAGATCAAGTCATGTTGGAGAGGACACATGAGAGAGGTGATGTCATAAATCTGCTGCGGGCAGCATGAAGCGTTTCCTCAGTCTCCCCGGTGATTAGTCTGCTGCAGGCAGGAGGAAGCGTTTCCTCAGTCTCCCCTCCCCCAGTGACCAGACTGCAACATTGTAACTTTGTACTAAGGTGAGAGGCTGTACCAGGGGCTGATCTGTGTCAGACATTTATGAACACAGCTGAGAAGAGGCTGATCTTTGGTCATCTTGTGATGGAGTTCATGGCATGTTTGGCGCACTGAAGGTTGCGGTGGTGCGACGATTTCTCCATTCTTCTGTTTCCTGTGGGGGAGGAGGTCTCCCCCCCTTGCTGGGGGGGGGTCAATGAATGACTGTGGAATCGGTCAGACTCCCCGGCGCACACACACACGGAGGGGAACGTCTCCAGGAACATTCAGGTGGAAACAGGACATCATGCGACATAATGCGTTTATTCTCGTACCACTTGCCCCCGTAGCGTCCCTCTCTCCTTCTTCTGTACTGAAGCCCGACATTCCGCCACGGCAGGGGGG
>NW_017307957.1:101933-103067 GCF_000935625.1 Nanorana parkeri | reverse complement strand
GGGGGGGTAATGTGAGAATCCCGTATGGGAGAAAATGCTGATTTGTTTTTAGGGGAAGCTCCGGTTATATGTTTTCTCCAATTTTGGAATGAGAATCTCTGCAAGACTCTGACCCATGAGAGATTTCCCCCTACTTCCTGTCCCGGTGACACCCTATTCCACCCTATGAGACACGTTGGCACTGGAGCAGGAAGTGAGTCAAATCTTCCTAATGGTAATAAAGATAACAAGAAGTAATTTCTCCGGACATTGGCAGGTCCGGGATTAGTAGGAGGAGCTTCGATAACCCCTCAGGAGATTTTAATGCCGTTCCTCACCGAAAAACACTTTTGCTTTTTCCATTGACGTCAATGCATTTGTCACATTTCCATGAAGAGATGGGGTTGGGGGTAGAGAGTTCCAGAGGATGGGAGAGGCTCATGGGAGGAGGTGAGGAGGGAGCTGGAGATCTGGAGGTCTGGGGATGAGCCAGGCGGACAATATTGGTGTGGCTCGGAGTTCAGCTTTAAATGTATTTCCTAGAACTAGTATAAGTACCGGAATCCATTTTCATATCAGCTGCCCTTTGTAGCAGGGGGGTAACTAGATGACCCAGGATGCTCTGGGGTGCTCTGGAGTTATGGGGTACAGGGGGGCACACTGGGGGTAACTAGATGACCCAGGATGCTCTGGGGTGCTCTGGAGTTATGGGGTACAGGGGGGCACACTGGGGGTAACTAGATGACCCAGGATGCTCTGGGGTGCTCTGGAGTTATGGGGTACAGGGGGGCACACTGGGGGTAACTAGATGACCCAGGATGCTCTGGGGTGCTCTGGAGTTATGGGGTACAGGGGGCACACTGGGGTAACTAGATGACCCAGGATGCTCTGGGGGTGCTCTGGAGTCATGGGGTACAGAGGGGCACACTGGGGGTAACTAGATGAAACAGGATGCTCTGGGGTGCTCTGGAGTCATGGGGTACAGAGGGGTACACTGGGGGTAACTAGATGACCCAGGATGCTCTGGGGGTGCTCTGGAGTCATGGGGTAAAGAGGGGCACACTGGGGTAACTAAATGAAACAGGATGCTCTGGAGTTATGGGGTACAGGGGGGCACACTGGGGGTAACTAGATGAAACAGGATGCTCTGGGGGG
>NW_017307957.1:98432-99946 GCF_000935625.1 Nanorana parkeri | reverse complement strand
AACTAGATGACCCAGGATGCTCTGGGGTGCTCTGGAGTCATGGGGTACAGGGGGGCACACTGGGGCAACTAGATGACCCAGGATGCTCTGGGGTGCTCTGGAGTCATGGGGTACAGAGGGGCACACTGGGGCAACTAGATGACCCAGGATGCTCTGGGGTGCTCTGGAGTCATGGGGTACAGGGGGGCACACTGGGGCAACTAGATGACCCAGGATGTTCTGGGGTGCTCTGGAGTCATGGGGTACAGGGGGGCACACTGGGGCAACTAGATGACCCAGGATGCTCTGGGGTGCTCTGGAGTCATGGGGTACAGAGGGGTACACTGGGGGTAACTAGATGACCCAGGATGCTCTGGGGGTGCTCTGGAGTCATGGGGTAAAGAGGGGCACACTGGGGTAACTAAATGAAACAGGATGCTCTGGAGTTATGGGGTACAGGGGGGCACACTGGGGGTAACTAGATGAAACAGGATGCTCTGGGGGTGCTCTGGAGTCATGGGGTACAGGGGGGCACACTGGGGGTAACTAGATGAAACAGGATGCTCTGGGGGTGCTCTGGAGTCATGGGGTACAGAGGGGCACACTGGGGCAACTAGATGACCCATGATGCTCTGGGGTGCTCTGGAGTCATGGGGTACAGGGGGGCACACTGGGGCAACTAGATGACCCAGGATGCTCTGGAGTCATGGGGTACAGGGGGGCACACTGGGGTAACTAAATGAAACAGGGTGCTCTGGAGTCATGGGGTAAAGAGGGGCGATGACCCGCAACTAGATGACCCAGGATGCTCTGGGGTGCTCTGGAGTCATGGGGTACAGGGGGGCACACTGGGGTAACTAGATTAAATAGGATGGTTAGAGGTCACTAGGTGAACCCCAGTGACCCCTATGGATTGGAAGAGTGAATAGGGCTTAATAGACAGATGTACTGCTGTCAGGAACTACCCCTCCCCCCCTCATATCGGCTGCTTCATTATCCCTAGAACCTGTTTGTAGTCTCCGATGTCACTGATTGAACCGTCTCTCTTCCAGGGTATGTACATCAAATCTACGTACGACGGCCTCCATGTCATCACAGGAACCACGGAGAACGTAAGTCACCATCATCAATTTTTAGGCAAGAAATGTGACCCACAGATCCCGGAATTGGGCTTTAAGCTTGGCCACCCAGTTAATGTCACTCGGGAATCTTAGGTGATCTGTGGATTTGGGCAGCAGGATTGAGCAGGGAGGGTCTGTATATCATGCCTAGAAATGGCAAAGTACAGGTTCACTTTAAAGAGGGAGGAGCTGTTGGGGCCCCCTGTCTTCACGGGGCCCTGGTGTGGTTGAACCCTCTATAGTGACCCCCATATACACCAAAAGGATCCAAGGGGAAATGTGCGTAGGAACATCCGACGTGTCAGTGATCGCACTCTCGGGATATTGACCACCCGCTGGCCGCCTCCGCGTCGCTTTATTCTGTATAATGGAGTTATTAATGTGAAAAATTAACAATAATCTGCCCGGAAAATG
>NW_017307957.1:86572-98358 GCF_000935625.1 Nanorana parkeri | reverse complement strand
GTCAGACGCCGCGCGCGCTACATCGTGTTCGGGGTATTTGTGTTTAAAAAATAAGGATGCAGACGGCGCAGTAAGTAAAAGCACCCGGGATTCATATTTCACTTTTTAGGTTTTATGCAAATAGATTCTTTTGAAACTGTTTGGAGCTGAAAGGTGGGGGAGGGGTAAAAATCTGATTCAGCCAAAATCACAGAAGATTATACCTGGTTGCTATGGACCGCAGTCAAAGACCCCGTGTTACACTCAACATGCTTTGTTATTGGGTGTTCCCACCATCAACTGACAACCTGCAGCAGCAGGAGGATGTACAGGGGTGCAGGTAGTCGGGTGGGATCAATTCACAGGTACAGGTGGGAGCGGGTCAGGTTTGCAGGTAGTCGGGTGGGAGGAGTTATGCAAATACCAAAGCACTTTAATGGTTGGGTGTTAGTCTGGAGGAGTTAACTTTCCTAGGCAGGTTGTATTTGCATGCAAAACGCAGGTCAGATATAAGGCTGAAGGGGAGGACAGAGATCAGATAGTAGACTGAAGGGGAGGACGGAGGTCAGATAGAAGACTGAAGGGGAGGACGGAGGTCAGATATAAAGGTAAACACGTGCTTCTAGTTGGGTGTACTGGAGCCTCCTGAGAGAGTTTTGTATAGAATGAGTTTACATCCACTCAGCATCCATAGAATGATCTATATGTGTAATACACAGTAGCCCCTCCCACCCCATCCCGGGACCCGAGTCCAGTGGCCCCTGGCAGTGCTGCCTGTGTCCGTGCACTTTTGGTGAACTCCGAATTCTCCTATTTTCTTTTGTTAATCTTCGCGCTTTGCGGGATGCAGAGATGTGGATCCGCTCCCACAGCTCGGTAATTAGCGCATCTTCAACTTCTCTGACAGGAACGTCTTAATAATCCCGCAGCTTACCGGGCAAATCCGCACCGCGCGCACGTCTGCTGCACTCCGCTATTGCCAGAAATGTAAATGTTCCAATCAGATCACCCCCCGAAAATCTCTGCGGGCGGCATCAGGCGGGCTTATCCTATCCTGTCCTCCATATCTTCTTGTTCATCCTCTGTATAATATTAAAGATAAGCGCCACTTTTTACATGGGAAATTCTGCCTTCAATTCCCTGAGATGTTTTCTCCAACACACACATATCCTCCCTACATCCTCCCTACATCCTCTCTACATCCTCTCGACATCCTCCCTACATCCTCCCTACATATCCTCCCTACATCCTCCCTACATATCCTCCCTACATCCTCCCTACATATCCTCCCTACATCCTCCCTACATATCCTCCCTACATCCTCCCTACATATCCTCCCTACATCCTCCCTACATATCCTCCCTACATCCTCCCTACATATCCTCCCTACATCCTCCCTACATATCCTCCCTACATCCTCCCTACATATCCTCCCTACATCCTCCCTACATATCCTCCCTACATCCTCCCTACATATCCTCCCTACATCCTCCCTACATATCCTCCCTACATCCTCCCTACATATCCTCCCTACATCCTCCCTACATATCCTCCCTACATCCTCCCTACATATCCTCCCTACATCCTCCCTACATATCCTCCCTACATCCTCCCTACATATCCTCCCTACATCCTCCCTACATATCCTCCCTACATCCTCCCTACATATCCTCCCTACATCCTCCCTACATATCCTCCCTACATCCTCCCTACATATCCTCCCTACATCCTCCCTACATATCCTCCCTACATCCTCCCTACATATCCTCCCTACATCCTCCCTACATATCCTCCCTACATCCTCCCTACATATCCTCCCTACATCCTCCCTACATATCCTCCCTACATCCTCCCTACATATCCTCCCTACATCCTCCCTACATATCCTCCCTACATCCTCCCTACATATCCTCCCTACATCCTCCCTACATATCCTCCCTACATCCTCCCTACATATCCTCCCTACATCCTCCCTACATATCCTCCCTACATCCTCCCTACATATCCTCCCTACATCCTCCCTACATATCCTCCCTACATCCTCCCTACATATCCTCCCTACATCCTCCCTACATATCCTCCCTACATCCTCCCTACATATCCTCCCTACATCCTCCCTACATATCCTCCCTACATCCTCCCTACATATCCTCCCTACATCCTCCCTACATATCCTCCCTACATCCTCCCTACATATCCTCCCTACATCCTCCCTACATATCCTCCCTACATCCTCCCTACATATCCTCCCTACATCCTCCCTACATATCCTCCCTACATCCTCCCTACATATCCTCCCTACATCCTCCCTACATATCCTCCCTACATCCTCCCTACATATCCTCCCTACATCCTCCCTACATATCCTCCCTACATCCTCCCTACATATCCTCCCTACATCCTCCCTACATATCCTCCCTACATCCTCCCTACATATCCTCCCTACATCCTCCCTACATATCCTCCCTACATCCTCCCTACATATCCTCCCTACATCCTCCCTACATATCCTCCCTACATCCTCCCTACATATCCTCCCTACATCCTCCCTACATATCCTCCCTACATCCTCCCTACATATCCTCCCTACATCCTCCCTACATATCCTCCCTACATCCTCCCTACATATCCTCCCTACATCCTCCCTACATATCCTCCCTACATCCTCCCTACATATCCTCCCTACATCCTCCCTACATATCCTCCCTACATCCTCCCTACATATCCTCCCTACATCCTCCCTACATATCCTCCCTACATCCTCCCTACATATCCTCCCTACATCCTCCCTACATATCCTCCCTACATCCTCCCTACATATCCTCCCTACATCCTCCCTACATATCCTCCCTACATCCTCCCTACATATCCTCCCTACATCCTCCCTACATATCCTCCCTACATCCTCCCTACATATCCTCCCTACATCCTCCCTACATATCCTCCCTACATCCTCCCTACATATCCTCCCTACATCCTCCCTACATATCCTCCCTACATCCTCCCTACATATCCTCCCTACATCCTCCCTACATATCCTCCCTACATCCTCCCTACATATCCTCCCTACATCCTCCCTACATATCCTCCCTACATCCTCCCTACATATCCTCCCTACATCCTCCCTACATATCCTCCCTACATCCTCCCTACATATCCTCCCTACATCCTCCCTACATATCCTCCCTACATCCTCCCTACATATCCTCCCTACATCCTCCCTACATATCCTCCCTACATCCTCCCTACATATCCTCCCTACATCCTCCCTACATATCCTCCCTACATCCTCCCTACATATCCTCCCTACATCCTCCCTACATATCCTCCCTACATCCTCCCTACATATCCTCCCTACATCCTCCCTACATATCCTCCCTACATCCTCCCTACATATCCTCCCTACATCCTCCCTACATATCCTCCCTACATCCTCCCTACATATCCTCCCTACATCCTCCCTACATATCCTCCCTACATCCTCCCTACATATCCTCCCTACATCCTCCCTACATATCCTCCCTACATCCTCCCTACATATCCTCCCTACATCCTCCCTACATATCCTCCCTACATCCTCCCTACATATCCTCCCTACATCCTCCCTACATATCCTCCCTACATCCTCCCTACATATCCTCCCTACATCCTCCCTACATATCCTCCCTACATCCTCCCTACATATCCTCCCTACATCCTCCCTACATATCCTCCCTACATCCTCCCTACATATCCTCCCTACATCCTCCCTACATATCCTCCCTACATCCTCCCTACATATCCTCCCTACATCCTCCCTACATATCCTCCCTACATCCTCCCTACATATCCTCCCTACATCCTCCCTACAGCCTCTCTACATCCTCCCTACATCCTCCCTACATCCTCTCTACGTATCATCTCTACATCCTCTCTACATCCTCCCTACATCCTCCCTACAGCCTCTCTACATCCTCCCTACATCCTCCCTACATCCTCCCTACATCCTCAGTACATCCTCCCTACATCCTCTCTACATCCTCTCTACATCCTCCCTAGATCCTCTCTACATCCTCTCTACATCCTCCCTACATCCTCCCTACATCCTCTCTACGTATCATCTCTACATCCTCTCTACATCCTCCCTACATCCTCCCTACAGCCTCTCTACATCCTCCCTACATCCTCCCTACATCCTCCCTACATCCTCTCTACATCCTCCCTACATCCTCCCTACATCCTCAGTACATCCTCTATACATCCTCCCTACATCCTCTCTACATCCTCTCTACATGCTCCCTACATCCTCCCTACATCCTCTCTACATCCTCCCTACATCCTCCCTACATCCTCTCTACATCCTCCCTACATCCTCTCTACATCCTCCCTACATCCGCTCTAAATCCTCCCTACACCCTCTGTATATCCTTTGTACTGTATATTCATTCATTCTATCTATCTATCTATCTATCTATCTATCTATCTATCTATCTATCTATCTATCTATCTATCTTTCTATCTCTCCATCCATCCACCTATACAAGGTATCAGTATAGAAGTCTCGGGGGACGGATGATTTGATCTAACCAATTAATTTTCTCGTTCCATGTTTCCGTAGTCACCTGCCGACCAATGCAAGAAGATCCATGCCGGTGATGAAGTCATTCAGGTCAACCATCAGACGGTGGTGAGTCCCGGCGTAATACAATAATGATCATTTATGATGCGTCTGGTGGAAAAGCGTGACCCGGAAGTGTTTGTACTGCGTCTCATATGACAGGAAGTGATTCCTCGAGGAGTCTTATTACATAGCGAGATACAAACTATGAGACGTATAGTACTAGAGACGGGCAAAACGGTTCATCTGCATGAGCGCTCCTCAACTGATCGCTCACTGAAAAGATCCGGATCTTTTAAACGGCTCATGGTTCACTAAACCGCTCTTTTTACTATAGTAGGAGAGGAAATGAGACGGGGGTGTATTTTGAGGGAGGGAACGGGAGTTATTTTAAAAGTAAAACCGGCTCTTATGTTTAAACGTTGTCATCCGATCTCTTGACTATCTGGAATTATGTTGTATGACTTCTTGTTGTTTAAACTGCTCTTTTACCATCAATAAAAATCTTATTACTAAAAACTAGGGCTGTGCAAATTAACGATTAATTTCTCGATTAATCGTTAATTTTTTTTAATCGATTAAATTTTTTTTTTAAACTTTCTGCACGAGCGCCAGCCGCGGCATTGGCTTATACACATACAGCACAGCAATGAAGTCATACAATGAACTAGGATCACACTCATCCAGCACGTTATTATTCTGAGTTGCCTCACTCAAGCGGCGGCCATATTGAGTGGGGCACGTGAGATGAATAACGTGCTGGATGAGTGTGATCCTAGTTCATTCTATTACTTCATTGCTGTGCTGTATGTGTATAGGTCATTACTGTGCTGTATGTGTATAGGTCATTGCTGTGCTGTATGTGTATAGGCCAATGTAGTTGGATCTGTATGTGCGTTATAAGTAATCAAAATTAATCGATTAAAAAAAATTTCGATTAATCGAACACGAAAATTGTAATCATTACCAGCCCTACTAAAAACAGAACATAAAAGTAAAACCATTGCTTCCAGATTAAAACAAACTTATTTTTATTTTTAAATAATAATCACTGAAAATGTGATTTACAAGAAAAAATACACATGTTTAACCCCTTAGGTAAGCTACATAGCCTACACTACCAAAATAAGTTTCACATTTTCACACTCTTTTAAAGTGGCTCAGTCTGTTCCCTTTACAGTCTTTCTGACCCTTCCAGATCCGTCTCTGTAAGGTCACAGAAGTGATTGGTTGCAGGGGTGGGCTGGGCAGAAGTGATTGGTTGCAGGGGTGGGCTGGGCAGAAGTGATTGGTTGCTGGGCGGGGCTGGCAGAAGCCTGGCTCTCTAAGATCATATTACTATATAGCTGCCGCTTACAAGAGCCGCCGAGAGCCGTCACGCTCTTCTCTGCTTCTACTACATTCCATCCGCACAGAGCACAACAGACCAGAAGAACCGACGCTCATTGTTACTGAGCCACCGCTCGTTCGTTCTTCTGAGGGAACCGCTCAATAGATCCGGATCGCTCATGAGCTACCCATCTCTATATAGTACAGATGATCCTTCCGCACAGGGAGATTCCTCAGTCACTTGTACAATGAGAAGACCAGACACCCTGCGAGGATGATACATAGTTACATTGTTGTTGTTGTTGTTGTTGTACTACTGCTGATGGTACTTCCTGTGTCTAGGCACTCCTGGTATCAGTGTACCTTCTATGTCTAGGCCCTCCTGGTATCAGTGTACCTTCTATGTCTAGGCCCTCCTGGTATCAGTGTACCTTCTATGTCTAGGCCCTCCTGGTATCAGTGTACCTTCTATGTCTAGGCCCTCCTGGTATCAGTGTACCTTCTATGTCTAGGCCCTCCTGGTATCAGTGTACCTTCTATGTCTAGGCCCTCCTGGTATCAGTGTACCTTCTATGTCTAGGCCCTCCTGGTATCAGTGTACCTTCTATGTCTAGGCCCTCCTGGTATCAGTGTACCTTCTATGTCTAGGCCCTCCTGGTATCAGTGTACCTTCTATGTCTAGGCCCTCCTGGTATCAGTGTACCTTCTATGTCTAGGCCCTCCTGGTATCAGTGTACCTTCTATGTCTAGGCCCTCCTGGTATCAGTGTACCTTCTATGTCTAGGCCCTCCTGGTATCAGTGTACCTTCTATGTCTAGGCCCTCCTGGTATCAGTGTACCTTCTATGTCTAGGCCCTCCTGGTATCAGTGTACCTTCTATGTCTAGGCCCTCCTGGTATCAGTGTACCTTCTATGTCTAGGCCCTCCTGGTATCAGTGTACCTTCTATGTCTAGGCCCTCCTGGTATCAGTGTACCTTCTATGTCTAGGCCCTCCTGGTATCAGTGTACCTTCTATGTCTAGGCCCTCCTGGTATCAGTGTACCTTCTATGTCTAGGCCCTCCTGGTATCAGTGTACCTTCTATGTCTAGGCCCTCCTGGTATCAGTGTACCTTCTATGTCTAGGCCCTCCTGGTATCAGTGTACCTTCTATGTCTAGGCCCTCCTGGTATCAGTGTACCTTCTATGTCTAGGCCCTCCTGGTATCAGTGTACCTTCTATGTCTAGGCCCTCCTGGTATCAGTGTACCTTCTATGTCTAGGCCCTCCTGGTATCAGTGTACCTTCTATGTCTAGGCCCTCCTGGTATCAGTGTACCTTCTATGTCTAGGCCCTCCTGGTATCAGTGTACCTTCTATGTCTAGGCCCTCCTGGTATCAGTGTACCTTCTATGTCTAGGCCCTCCTGGTATCAGTGTACCTTCTATGTCTAGGCCCTCCTGGTATCAGTGTACCTTCTATGTCTAGGCCCTCCTGGTATCAGTGTACCTTCTATGTCTAGGCCCTCCTGGTATCAGTGTACCTTCTATGTCTAGGCCCTCCTGGTATCAGTGTACCTTCTATGTCTAGGCCCTCCTGGTATCAGTGTACCTTCTATGTCTAGGCCCTCCTGGTATCAGTGTACCTTCTATGTCTAGGCCCTCCTGGTATCAGTGTACCTTCTATGTCTAGGCCCTCCTGGTATCAGTGTACCTTCTATGTCTAGGCCCTCCTGGTATCAGTGTACCTTCTATGTCTAGGCCCTCCTGGTATCAGTGTACCTTCTATGTCTAGGCCCTCCTGGTATCAGTGTACCTTCTATGTCTAGGCCCTCCTGGTATCAGTGTACCTTCTATGTCTAGGCCCTCCTGGTATCAGTGTACCTTCTATGTCTAGGCCCTCCTGGTATCAGTGTACCTTCTATGTCTAGGCCCTCCTGGTATCAGTGTACCTTCTATGTCTAGGCCCTCCTGGTATCAGTGTACCTTCTATGTCTAGGCCCTCCTGGTATCAGTGTACCTTCTATGTCTAGGCCCTCCTGGTATCAGTGTACCTTCTATGTCTAGGCCCTCCTGGTATCAGTGTACCTTCTATGTCTAGGCCCTCCTGGTATCAGTGTACCTTCTATGTCTAGGCCCTCCTGGTATCAGTGTACCTTCTATGTCTAGGCCCTCCTGGTATCAGTGTACCTTCTATGTCTAGGCCCTCCTGGTATCAGTGTACCTTCTATGTCTAGGCCCTCCTGGTATCAGTGTACCTTCTATGTCTAGGCCCTCCTGGTATCAGTGTACCTTCTATGTCTAGGCCCTCCTGGTATCAGTGTACCTTCTATGTCTAGGCCCTCCTGGTATCAGTGTACCTTCTATGTCTAGGCCCTCCTGGTATCAGTGTACCTTCTATGTCTAGGCCCTCCTGGTATCAGTGTACCTTCTATGTCTAGGCCCTCCTGGTATCAGTGTACCTTCTATGTCTAGGCCCTCCTGGTATCAGTGTACCTTCTATGTCTAGGCCCTCCTGGTATCAGTGTACCTTCTATGTCTAGGCCCTCCTGGTATCAGTGTACCTTCTATGTCTAGGCCCTCCTGGTATCAGTGTACCTTCTATGTCTAGGCCCTCCTGGTATCAGTGTACCTTCTATGTCTAGGCCCTCCTGGTATCAGTGTACCTTCTATGTCTAGGCCCTCCTGGTATCAGTGTACCTTCTATGTCTAGGCCCTCCTGGTATCAGTGTACCTTCTATGTCTAGGCCCTCCTGGTATCAGTGTACCTTCTATGTCTAGGCCCTCCTGGTATCAGTGTACCTTCTATGTCTAGGCCCTCCTGGTATCAGTGTACCTTCTATGTCTAGGCCCTCCTGGTATCAGTGTACCTTCTATGTCTAGGCCCTCCTGGTATCAGTGTACCTTCTATGTCTAGGCCCTCCTGGTATCAGTGTACCTTCTATGTCTAGGCCCTCCTGGTATCAGTGTACCTTCTATGTCTAGGCCCTCCTGGTATCAGTGTACCTTCTATGTCTAGGCCCTCCTGGTATCAGTGTACCTTCTATGTCTAGGCCCTCCTGGTATCAGTGTACCTTGTATGTCTAGGCACTCCTGATATCAGTGTACGTTCTATGTCTAGGCACTCCTGATATCAGTACACTTCCTATGTCTAGGCACTCCTGATATCAGTGCTCCTATGTCTAGGCACTCCTGATATCAGTGCACCTTCTATGTCTAGGCACTCCTGATATCAGTGCTCCTTCTATGTCTAGGCACTCCTGATATCAGTGCTCCTTCTATGTCTAGGCACTCCTGATATCAGTGCTCCTTCTATGTCTAGGCACTCCTGATATCAGTGCACCTTCTATGTCTAGTCACTCCTGATATCAGTGCTCCTTCTATGTCTAGGCACTCCTGATATCAGTGTACGTTCTATGTCTAGGCACTCCTGATATCAGTACACTTCCTATGTCTAGGCACTCCTGATATCAGTGCTCCTATGTCTAGGCACTCCTGATATCAGTGCACCTTCTATGTCTAGGCACTCCTGATATCAGTGCTCCTTCTATGTCTAGGCACTCCTGATATCAGTGCTCCTTCTATGTCTAGGCACTCCAGATATCAGTGCTCCTTCTATGTCTAGGCACTCCTGATATCAGTGCACGTTCTATGTCTAGGCACTCCTGATATCAGTGCACGTTCTATGTATAGGCACTCCTGATATCAGTGCACGTTCTATGTATAGGCACTCCTCTTATGAAGCGTTATATCTGCAATGTGAGGTCATCTAAGGCACTGCTTGCCTCTAACTTCTCGTCTCACAAAACTATGAGTGAGATTTGGTGATGTCATCGCTGTTCTCCTTGCTGGAGAGGAAGCTGTACCTGAGGACCTGCAGTGCAAGCATCTCCCTGCTCCATCCATTCTGTGGTTCCTTCACCTCTCCTGTTGGCTCTTCATCATTTCCCCCCCCCTCCCCCAGTCATCAGAAGGGGCAGCTTTGGCATGAGGAAGCAAAGCCCTGCTGCTCTATAAAGATGGCCACCTCCACACAGAGACATGGAGCAGAACAGGACATTGGGGTTCAGTAATGAGGAAAAGATCCGCTGCAGGGAGACCACACTGGTGACCCGCTTTAGTTGTATCAGACGACCTTCATATCCCCAGAATTTCCCAAACTCCGCTGAGGTACTGAAGGTGTGGAAGAGCCAAGACCTCCTCCACCCTTGGAAGTTTGGAGTCTGACACTGAGAATCACATTACCGAATCTTTGCAGTTCCTTCATTTGCTGTTGCTTAGATTTTTTAATTTTCACACAGAGTTTGGCATCTCTGAAAATACTATTTGCCTGGCTGCGTCTGGTCTCCTCTGGATCATGGATCTGGCGCAAGCATGCAGCACATGAAGTCAGCTCTCAATATGAGCTATGGGTAAGGCGGGTGATTAGCATGGTCAGAGGGAGTTCAGCAATTGTAACCTACTGAAAGGAAACATTGTATTTAACCAGTTCTGGACTGTAGGCGTACCAGGTACGACCCGCAAACCTTCAATGAGGTGCCTTGAGCGTTCCTGGTACGTCCTGCTCATCTCCCCTCGCCGCTCTGAATTTGCCGGCATTTTGCTGAGCACCCCTGGAGGTGGTTCAGGGAATGCAAGGAACAGAGAGAGACACGAGTGCCTGTGGCGGATGCGGGACTGCTGGTGCTGGTGTGATGATGGGAGTAGCTGGATGCAGGACTCCTGGCGTGATGATGGGAGTAGCTGGATGCAGGACTCCTGGCGTGATGATGGGAGTAGCTGGATGCAGGACTCCTGGCGTGATGATGGGAGTAGCTGGATGCAGGACTCCTGGCGTGATGATGGGAGTAGCTGGATGCAGGACTCCTGGCGTGATGATGGGAGTAGCTGGATGCAGGACTCCTGGCGTGATGATGGGAGTAGCTGGATGCAGGACTCCTGGCGTGATGATGGGAGTAGCTGGATGCAGGACTCCTGGCGTGATGATGGGAGTAGCTGGATGCAGGACTCCTGGCGTGATGATGGGAGTAGCTGGATGCAGGACTCCTGGCGTGATGATGGGAGTAGCTGGATGCAGGACTCCTGGCGTGATGATGGGAGTAGCTGGATGCAGGACTCCTGGCGTGATGATGGGAGTAGCTGGATGCAGGACTCCTGGCGTGATGATGGGAGTAGCTGGATGCAGGACTCCTGGCGTGATGATGGGAGTAGCTGGATGCAGGACTCCTGGCGTGATGATGGGAGTAGCTGGATGCAGGACTCCTGGCGTGATGATGGGAGTAGCTGGATGCAGGACTCCTGGCGTGATGATGGGAGTAGCTGGATGCAGGACTCCTGGCGTGATGATGGGAGTAGCTGGATGCAGGACTCCTGGCGTGATGATGGGAGTAGCTGGATGCAGGACTCCTGGCGTGATGATGGGAGTAGCTGGATGCAGGACTCCTGGCGTGATGATGGGAGTAGCTGGATGCAGGACTCCTGGCGTGATGATGGGAGTAGCTGGATGCAGGACTCCTGGCGTGATGATGGGAGTAGCTGGATGCAGGACTCCTGGCGTGATGATGGGAGTAGCTGGATGCAGGACTCCTGGCGTGATGATGGGAGTAGCTGGATGCAGGACTCCTGGCGTGATGATGGGAGTAGCTGGATGCAGGACTCCTGGCGTGATGATGGGAGTAGCTGGATGCAGGACTCCTGGCGTGATGATGGGAGTAGCTGGATGCAGGACTGCTGGTGTGATGATGTGAGGACTGGATGCGGCACTGCTGGTGCTGGTGTGATGATGCGAGGGATATAAGAAACCTGGGGGGGGCAGGGCGAAGACACAGCCCCCGAGGGATATAAGAAACCTGGGGGGGGCAGGGCGAAGACACAGCCCCCGAGGGATATAAGAAACCTGGGGGGGG
>NW_017307957.1:84688-85191 GCF_000935625.1 Nanorana parkeri | reverse complement strand
CCTGGGTGATGCCAGAACTTAGATGGTGCCGTCCTTCTGAGGAGAAAAGCAGATAAAGGAACATGTGTAAATATCTGGAAGTATCCTAGTGACACATTAACATGCTGCACTTGCCATAGAAGACATATCTGATGACAGGTCCACTTTAAGTGGAATTTGGACACCAGAAAGGATAAAGTAATTTGAGTAGATGAATGAACGACGACGTCCCGGTTTTGGTGATCTCCCCGCCGTGATTATGGCGCCGCGGCTCCGTTCATCACAGATGGTTAACGCGCAGAACTCGGCTCCGTCCGCCTCTCGTTCGCGGCGCGGCAGCCGGTGAAAAGGCTTTTTTGGAGACGTTTCAAGAACTTCCTAATTGCAGTCGTGTTGTCAAAATAAGGGGGGAGCGCGGCGTCCAAACGAATGTGACTCTGATATGGAAATACACTTGATTTCCCACAGACGCGTCTCCGCGCCGCTCGCTAGCCAGAGCTTAATTAGCGGCTCGGAGAGTAAAA
>NW_017307957.1:83135-84576 GCF_000935625.1 Nanorana parkeri | reverse complement strand
TACAATATCTGAACGGTCGGGAACGCCGCTGTTCACTGATTTCACCACTCATGTGTTAAAGGGGAACTCCAACCAAACAGCTGCATGCGTAGCGGGAGGACTGGGATTTTCCGCGTGGTGTGCGGATTCAGCAACAGGAAGCGTGTGCGCAGTGAAGTCCTCTCCGTTAGGACTACTGCGGCACATGGTACATACCTGTATAAGATCCGTGTCATGGAGGTGAATGTTATGGAGCCACGTGTGAGCGGGTGGCGTGGGATCCTCCAGGGCGCAGGGTCTAAGGGTCAGCTGGTCCCCATCATGGGAGTTTGGACTTAGCTGTGTGCTGACCCCGGGCCACGCCCCCCTAGGCCCACCCTGCCCCAACATGTGAAGACCAATCTGCCCTGACAGGAATGGCAGCACACTGGCGTGTACCGGGATCGGAGGGCGGATAATAACCTCCGATGGAGAGGAACTAAGGCCCGTAAAACACAGCAGGGCAGGATAGAGCAAGGATCCGGAGTGTGTCTGATGAACCATGGCCTGGATCAGGCAGCAGGAAGAGCATGGATCTGGAACATACCCAACCAGGACTGTTGACAAGCACAGGTCTGGAACATAAGAGACCAGGGAGCAGGACTGAAGATGAGCACTGGTCTGGAACATACCTGACCAGGCAGCAGGACTGAAGATGAGCACTGGTCTGGAACATACCAGACCAGGGAGCAGGACTGTGGACAAGCACAGGTCTGGAACATAAGAGATCAGGGGGCAGGATTAGTGACAAGCACGGGTCTGGAACATACCTGACCAGGCAGCAGGACTGTTGACAAGCACGGGTCTGGAACATACCTGACCAGGGAGCAGGACTGTTGACAAGCACAGGTCTGGGACATACCTGACCAGGGAGCAGGACTATAGACAAGCACTGGTCTGGAACATAAGAGACCAGGGAGCAGGACTGTAGACAAGCACTGGTCTGGAACATACCTGACCAGGGAGCAGGACTGTTGACAAGCACGGGTCTGGAACATACCTGACCAGGGAGCAGGACTGTTGACAAGCACTGGTCTGGGACATACCTGACCAGGGAGCAGGACTATAGACAAGCACTGGTCTGGAACATAAGAGACCAGGGAGCAGGACTGTAGACAAGCACTGGTCTGGAACATACCTGACCAGGGAGCAGGACTGTTGACAAGCACGGGTCTGGAACATACCTGACCAGGGAGCAGGACTGTTGACAAGCACTGGTCTGGAACATACTCGACCAGGCAGCAGGACTGTAGACAAGCACTGGTCTGGAACATAAGAGACCAGGGAGCAGGACTGTAGACAAGCACTGGTCTGGAACATAAATGACCAGGCAGCAGGACTATAGACAAGCACTGGTCTGGAACATAAATGACCAGGGAGCAGGACTGTAGACAAGCACTGGTCTGGAACATAAATGACCAGG